>NC_041048.1:723448-784427 GCF_900634775.1 Gouania willdenowi | reverse complement strand
GTAGTGTATATAGTGTAGTATATATAGTGTAGTATTTATAGTGTAGTATACATGGTGTAGTATATATAGTGTAGTATTTATAGTGTAGTATTTATAGTGTAGTATATATGGTGTAGGATATATAGTGTAGTATACATAGTGTAGTATATATAGTGTAGTGTATATAGTGTAGTATATATAGTGTAGTATTTATAGTGTAGTATACATGGTGTAGTATATATAGTGTAGTATATATAGTGTAGTATATATAGTGTAGTATATATAGTGTAGTATATATAGTGTAGTATATATAGTGTAGTATATATAGTGTAGTATATATAGTGTAGTATATATAGTGTAGTATACATAGTGTAGTATATATAGTGTAGTATACATAGTGTAGTATATATAGTGTAGTATACATGGTATATCATTTATTTGGGGACTGGGGACAAATACCTTCCGGCGTAATATGGTTATGTACTGACCTCCTAGACGGGTGCATAACAGTAGTATATATAGTGTAGTGTATATGGTGTAGTGTATATGTGTATTTAAAGGTGGAGATAGCAACTCTCAGATACCCCCCCCCCCCCCCCCCCCGCTTCTCTCTTGCCCTGCCTCCAAACTTTCCAAAGTCCCTCCCTCAGAAGCGCTAACAAGCTAGCGTTAGCCTGACAGCAACATCACAGTAATATAACATGCTCTGTTAAAAGCATATTACTGCAGCGCTTCTCTCTCTCTATGTGCACACACCTCAGCAGCAGCAACAACACTTACAGCACCCACACAGAGGCTGCTGTGCACATATGAACAACACATGCACTACATAGTTCTAGTGTAACAATTACAAATCAAACATAACGTAAATCAAGCAGCAGTAATTACCTTTCAAGTAGAAAAGTCACCAAAATGTGAGGGCAATCAATCAGCTCAGCTGTGAATCTCCGCCCCCAGGAATCAGAACGCAGGGAATCTCCTCCCAACAGAGTTCATTACAATATCAATTCACCCTTGGGTAGGCACTGCCTACCTTGTCTCCTCTGACTGCACTCACTGATATAATCAGATTATAACTGACAAAACAGACACTCTGTGGTTCTAGAAAAATGATCAGAGACATTTTTAACCACATGTTTTATTAATCATAATTAATATTAGTGAGTAGAAGGTGAGTGTGATCAACCATTCTCTATGTGACGTTCTTTAGTTTACCTTTAGTTCCTCGTAGCCATGGTAACCTCTTTTCCTTTGATTTACATTCAAACCTTATGATTTATGACATTATATCAGTGAAAGTGTTAGAAATGAGCTTTTAGTTTATTTTAGGAATTGTGTAGTTTTTTCACCACGACAGACGTCACTGACCTTCACAGCGTCAGATTATTACGTCACCTAGTGGAAGTGTGTCTTATTGTATAAACAAACGTAATCACCTTTTCCTAACTCCTCACCTAACACCTTTCCTTAACCATGTGACGTCCCACACAGGGTTAAGGAAGAGTGGATAGGAAAGGAGATAGGAGGGAATATTCGTACGCAGACCTGGGCTGGACCAAGTCAGCCATTCAGCATCAGTTACCATGGTGATTTATCCTGGTAAAAAGTTAACCAGTGTCTTAGTACAGCCCACAGAGAATAAACTATGTATATGTATTTTTTTTCATTTTATGTATTTTTTGCGGATTTTGAGTATTTATTTATTTTATTTTTTGTCGTTTTGTGTGTTTTCCTGGAGCCACATGCAGTTCCTCTTCCATCCACAGGTAGCGCTAATGCTAATGTGTTTATAGGTTAGCTTTAACCCACAGAGGAAGAGAACGGAACGAGTAGCTAACTGTCACTGTTGTTTCTCTGAGCTGAACTCACCTTCTCTAATCCATCATGGTGAGAAACTACCTCCATATTTTTTGTGTTTATCTGTAGTTGTGTGTTTAATGTGTTGCTGTGGTAACATTTGGCCATTACTGAGGCTATAGCCGCTGTGCTAACAGCAGCTAGCTTTGTTTGGGTGACGGGGTTGTGTTTCAACTGGTGACCGAGTCAACTGGAGACTGCTTGGCAGTAGTAACGGATCTTATTTCAGCTCAAAAACACGGAGCTGTTGGCTGAAAAGTATTTTATAGAATACATATAATAATTCCTATCTGTGTTTATTAAATCTACATGTTTTAATTAACATATTTAATAAACGGCAGCGGGCGCTGACTAAACGATGCTAATCTGATATTTCTAAAGTTTAAATGTTTAACAGGTATCTCATAAATGTCACTTTAATCCGATATAGTTTAAAAACATGTCAATAATATGTATGTTTAAAAAAACAAAACAACATTCACTGTCAAAAAGTCACCTTTGTGATGACTGTTGTCACCAGTTAGACCGGACACCAGTTGAATCGTAACACCGGGCGTCGTCAGTTTAGCTAAAACAGGATTTCTTTCCCCCCTTTTTTTTTTTACCCTAAAATGTTTAAAATATGATATTCAGGTTTAGCGTGATATTTTCTCATAATTTTGTTGATATTTATAATATATTTAAAAATAATAATAATATTGCCAATTCTGTTTGAGTAAATTAATTTAGTATTAAGTCTCTGTGTTAGCTGATCAAATCAAACTTTATTTATTTAGCACTTTACATATAAAATATAATTCAAAGAGCTTTATATAGGTTAAAAAAATACCCCACACAAACAATTCACAAGAAACCTCCCGCACGCACGCACGCACGCACGCACACACACAGCGTTTCCTTTGAAGCTTGACTTTGTTCTTTACATGTGATGCTGCATATTCTTCCCACGATGCACCATTCCTCCTGTGCCTCATCACTACATCCTGTTGGTGTTTTTAGAGTTGTTTGTTTGTTTGTTTGTTTGTTTGTTTTCAGGCTGAGGTGGAAGAAACGCTGAAAAGGATCCAGAGTCAGAAAGGAGTTCAGGGAATCATCATCGTCAACTCAGAAGGTGTTTGACTGCTTCAAAGCTTACTGAAGTACACACACTGAGTATTTATGTGTGTGTGTGTGTGTGTGTAGGTATCCCCATAAAGAGCACCCTGGATAACTCCAGTACGGTGCAGTACTCCGCCCTCCTCCACCAGCTGCTGATGAAAGCTCGCAGCACGGTCCGAGACATTGACCCTCAGAACGACCTCACTTTCCTCAGAGTGCGCTCCAAGAAGAATGAGATCATGATCGCCCCGGGTCAGTACCGGCTCACACCGGTTTCCACGGCGACGCCGACTCCTCCGTCGCTAACGTGGTCTTCTTTGTCTCCTCAGATAAAGATTATTTCCTCATCGTCATCCAGAACCCGTCGGACTGAAGGAGAGGGGGCGGAGTCTCTGTTTTATTTTATACATTCAATCATTCCAGGCTGCTTTGTTTGCGTTGTTGTTCAGAGTTACACACACGTCTGTGGACGATCAATAATTAAAAACTACAAAGTATGTTTGTCTTTCCCTTTTTATTTCAATAAACAGTCACTGATCCATCATTACACTGGTAAGAGCTGGTAATAATACTCACAGTATTAGTAACAATAGTAACCCCGATAATGATAATAATAATAGTAACAGTATCAGTAATAATGATAGTAACCCTATTAATAATAATATCAGTAATAATGATAGTAACCCTATTAATAATAATATCAGTAATAATGATAGTAACCCTATTAATAATAATATCAGTAATAATGATAGTAACCCTATTAATAATAATATCAGTAATAATGATAGTAACCCTATTAATAATAATATCAGTAATAATGATAGTAACCCTATTAATAATAATATCAGTAATAATGATAGTAACCCTATTAATAATAATATCAGTAATAATGATAGTAACCCTATTAATGGTAATATCAGTAATAATAATAGTAACCCTATTAATGATACTAATAATAGTATTAGTTATAATAATAGTAACCCTATTAATGATAATAATAGTATCAGTAATAATAATAACAGCTGTGTAATAAACAGCGTACGTCCCCTTTAAATCTACGTGTGACGTCACGGCTCAGGTTTAATTTTCTTGCTGCGGAGCCTCTGTATCTTCAGACCGACCTGAGCACAGACACACACCGAACAACCAGCGTTATTCTCCAGCCTGACACCCAGAGACATGCCGTCCGATAGGCCCTTCAAGCAGCGGAGGAGCTTTGGTAAGAAAGCTCTGGTTCTCCTGGAGCAGCGGCCGCTGTTAGCCGGGCCGTTAGCCGCCTAGCTCGGCCTCTTTGTTGACAAACACTCTGCTGTTGTTTACTTTGGCTGAAAAACTAAAAAATATATCATAATTATTACTACTATATATGAGAAGGAAATTATAGATATAATGGTAAGTTATGTAGATGTAAATTAGTGTTAAAATGTGGAACCAGTCACCGACCCCTCAGGCTCCGTCTTCCCCCGGAGGAAGAGCCTCCTCCTCGGCCACGGCTGTGTCGGACCCGCCGGTCCAGGGGCCGAGGCTCCGTGGAGCTAAACCATAACAGCTGACGCATCGGCCTGTAAACAGGGAGGAGCTCAGAGTAGAGCGGCCCGTCCTCACTGGGTGGAGAGTTAGTCAAGTGTCAGATGGTGATGTCACTGGTTAGAATGGACAACAGTGACGTCACGGTGTTTCGCTCAGTGACGGATCCTCACCCACAGGTTGAAAACTAGAACCTTGTAAATGTTCACACGTGAACAAAGGAGTGGTTTGTGCTCACAGTGACCTTTGACCGTGTGTGTGTTACAGCTGATCGGTGCAAAGAAGTTCAACAGATCAGAGAACAGCACCCCAACAAGATCCCAGTAAGACCTGAGATTGTGTGTGTGTGTGTCATACTGACTCTGTCTGTGTGTGTGTGTCATACTGACTCTGTGTGTGTGTGTATGTCATACTGACTGTGTGTGTGTGTGTGTGTGTGTGTGTGTGTGTGTGTGTGTGTGTGTGTGTGTGTATGTATGTCATACTGACTGTGTGTGTGTGTGTGTGTGTATGTCATACTGACCGTGTGTGTGTGTATGTATGTCATACTGACTGTGTGTGTGTGTGTGTGTGTGTATGTCATACTGTGTGTGTGTGTGTGTGTGTGTATGTCATACTGACTGTGTGTGTGTGTGTGTGTGTGTCATACTGACTGTGTGTGTGTGTGTGTGTGTGTGTGTATGTCATACTGACTGTGTGTGTGTGTGTATGTATGTCATACTGACTGTGTGTGTGTGTGTGTGTGTGTGTGTGTATGTCATACTGACTGTGTGTGTGTGTGTGTGTGTGTGTGTGTGTCATACTGACTGTGTGTGTATGTATGTCGTACTGACTGTGTGTGTGTGTGTATGTATGTCATACTGACTGTGTGTGTGTGTGTGTGTGTATGTCATACTGACTGTGTGTGTATGTATGTCATACTGACTGTGTGTGTGTGTGTGTGTGTGTGTATGTCATACTGACTGTGTGTGTATGTATGTCATACTGACTGTGTGTGTGTGTGTGTGTGTGTATGTCATACTGACTGTGTGTGTATGTATGTCGTACTGACTGTGTGTGTGTGTGTGTGTGTGTATGTCATACTGACTGTGTGTGTATGTATGTCGTACTGACTGTGTGTATGTGTGTGTATGTCATACTGACTGTGTGTGTATGTATGTCGTACTGACTGTGTGTGTGTGTGTGTATGTCATACTGACTGTGTGTGTGTGTGTGTGTGTGTGTGTGTGTGTGTATGTCATACTGACTGTGTGTGTGTGTGTGTGTGTGTGTGTGCAGGTGATTATTGAGCGTTATAAAGGAGAAAAACAGCTTCCTGTTCTCGACAAAACCAAGTTTCTGGTTCCAGACCATGTTAACATGAGTGAACTGGTGAAAATTATACGGTAACACACACACACACACACACACACACACATGATTAAACTCAATTTATTCATGTTAACTCATTCTAACTAATCTTAACTTCTTTAAGTTACAAATCTTTCTCTTATCCCACTCTTTCTTAACTTATTTTTGTATTTCTAATCTTAATTTATCCTGACATGAGTTCATTTACAAACCTTAACGCTATGTTATCTTAACTCATCTTAGTGTTACATCACTTTATCCTCATTTGTATTAATCTAACTTTACTGAGCATTTCTTGCCTTGAGTTATCCTTTATTTTTAGTTTATCTAAATATCTTAACTCATCTTAATTTGTCTTACCAGAACTTATCTGGTTTTCTTTTACTTTATTTTAATTTAACAAACTCAACTTATCCTAACTTAATTGATCCTAACTCATTTTTTCTGACATAAACTTGTCCTATCTTATCTGATCTTTGACGTTGCGTGTCATGTGACCCTCCAGTCGCCGCCTACAGCTGAACCCGACCCAGGCCTTCTTCCTATTGGTCAACCAGCACAGCATGGTGTCTGTGTCCACCTCCATCTCTGAGATCTACGAGACGGAGCGCGACGAGGACGGCTTCCTCTACATGGTCTACGCCTCCCAGGAGACGTTCGGCTGCTGATTACTGGCTGGCCCCGCCCCTCAGAGGCCGGCCCCGCCCAGTGTCTTTCCTTTCAGTGTCCCGTTGGACGTTAGTTTGCGTGTTTTGTTTGTTTTGGTCATGTGACCCTTAGGTTACTGTAACCATAGATATCTATAATATTATAGATATATATGACTGTAACCCTCACATTATGAGCACCTGCAATCTCACACTGCCCCTAGTGGCGTTACTGGGGCATTGCGTGGGTTAACGCTCACACACGTTAAACACAGGAAGTGTAGTTTGCACAGGATGAGTCGGCGTCTCACTAACGATGTTTAGCCACATGCATGTTTTTATATTTCACATCTGATTTAAAGCTTGTTTTTATCCCTAAAAACCAAAGCTGTGTTTGAATGAAGGATCATAATGTGGAACCGTGTGTGTGTGTGTGTGTGTGTGTGCGCCAATAAATGGATCAAAAGATGCCTTTGAATGATTCTCCTATTGATTAGTGATCACTGTACCAACAGAGAAACTCACAACAACAAACCATAAATATATTCAGACATGGACACATTTAAACTTCTGAACCTGAAGGGTTTGGAACTCGCCAACAGAAACAGGATGTTGCTCCAACATCACTTCCTGCTGTGGATAAACTTCAGCCCCTAAACTCTGCCCCTTGTGGAGAGAAGGATGTGATGGTATTATAGATTGACTGGTGGTCATGGTAACCCAGTGGTTCTCTAACTTTTTGGGTGTTCTCTACTTTGAATGAAGGGGAACCTAAAACCCCGCCCCTACACTCCCACTGACCCCAATAACCCTGACTAATACATTTTTTAATTTATTAAACCAACGAGACAAGTAACATATTTCATAATAAATCAAACTGTTTGAAAACCAAATTTAAAAGTGTTAATGACTAATTGCTATTAAAAAATACAAAAAAAAAAAAACAGGAAATAAAGGAACATTATTTACAATTTGTGGCAAAAAGCTTTAGAAAACTAAAGAGGAAAGTCATTTTAAACCATTATTTTTACACTTTAGTTCTTGTTCCATATCTAATAATTTAATGCTCTTAATTTCTGCTACATTTTTAGGTTCTCATTCTGACTTTTGTTGTGTTTAGTGTTATTGATGTCAAGACATTTGGTATGAAATTGAAGGTGGTTGCACTCCATCTGTCATACCTGTATTCCTCACCAGGGGACACGCCCCACACTTTGAGAAGCCTTGTGTTTGTGGATCATGTTATGTAATGATTCTTCTGTTATTTACAAGTTAATTGTATTTTATTCATCTTAAATTAAATCATGTCAGTGTAATGTTAGTATTAGAGCCTGTAGTACCACACACACACCTTTATGTGTCACTATTGATTATTACTAAAACATAGTCATGTGATCCACAGCAAACACTTGTTTCAACCTTCAAACAAACTTTATTGATCAGTACATCGTCACGAGTCACACTTCCTGTGCTTGTGGGAGCATTAGCATTAGCAACAGTCTGTTGTAGGGAGGCCACGCCTCCACCTGTGTCCGTGGTCAGCCAATCACACGTGAGCAGAGTAAAAAGATGAGGTTTTATTGGACCTCACACTGAGGTCACACAACAGCACAGTTACATCCTGACCCAGTACATCCAGGAACCAGCAGCACGTTGACGTCCTTCATGGAGAGGTTAGGCCATGCTGGGGACACACACACACACATTCTGATGATTAACTCTTTACAGCTCACACACACACACACACACACACCACAGGCTGTGTGTGTGTGTGTGTTCATGTACACACTGGCCATCATTTAACATAAGTTGTAACGTTCAGTTCACCATGTGCATTTGACCAAGATCTGATCTGGTTCAGATAATCTGGAAATAATTATTAAACTAATGTCAGTTGTTATTTAAACATAAACAGACACATTCAGAACAGATCTAAACACATTATTAAAACTAATTAAAGTAAATATAATGAATTTTATTAAAGCTCACGTTATTACAGAGAACACACACACACTATGGGGGGTGAATCATTCTAAATTCACACACACCAGTGTAACACACGTGTACGTGTCTAACTTTCACTAAACTTACCTAATGTCAGTAGTTATGTGTAGTGACAGGTGTGTAGTGTGTGAAGCTATAGTGATCATGTGACCTTCACTATGTAGCACCGTCTGTGTGACATGTAAACATTTAGAAAATAATTGTCAGGCGTACACACGTATGTATGTCAGTAAGTGTGTGTGTTGTATCCTGTCCAATCACAGCAATGATCTGACTCAGTGTGTAACACTACAGTCACTACCACTCTATGGACAGGTGTAGTGGCACAGACTGTAACCAGACTAAATGGTGGTCTGTTATACACACACACACACACCTGTGTTTACATGTCACGTAGACGGTGCTACATAGTGAAGGTCACATGATCACTATAGCTTCACTCACTACACACCTGTGTCTACGTGTGACTGATATATTTATGTTGTTAGGTGTACATCCAGGTGTGGTGTAGGTGTGTGTACACTTTAATGTGTATATACATTAACGTGTTAACACGTCTGCAAACACACTTGTGTATTGAGCCCGTCTACACATTCTAAGTCTATGGAAATGTAGATCAGACGTACAGACTCAGGGTACACGTTCGTTAGACTGGTGCGCATTAATTTAGAATGGATCCACCCCCCATACACACACACACACGTATGCATACGCATGATCTCATTCATGATTTAAAATAAACTTGAATCTGTTTCTAATGTGCTGCAGTATGTAATCAATAATGTGATGAATTACAGGTAAAATTGGTTAAAGGCAAAATAAACAGACAAAAAAAAAACAACATTTAGTCATTTTAAGGCTTTGAAAAGAGCTTTTTTAATTTATTTTAATGTGATATTTATTGTCTAAAGCGTGTGGACAGAGGACGATATTAACCTCATATTTCTGTTTCTCTGATGTGTAGTTGTTCTCAGTGCACACAGGGGGGCAGACGTCACCTGATCAGTAGCTGATTTATACGGTGGCCCCACAGCGACAAACACCAAAACGCTGCTAAACTCTACCTTTAAGTCCAGTTTGCCAGTGTTTGTTTGACCTCAGTGGGCGGAGCTTCTGAACCAGGAAGATTTAAGGACGTATTATGTTAATGACAATATAATCCAGCAACATTGGTGTGCTGTGATTGGTCAGATACCAATGATTATAAATGTGTTCTAAGACACAGTGTGATCTCACGTTTACAAACCAGGTTTTTGTCTGTTACCTGCACACATCCTCATTTATCACCTGTGTGTGTAAACGTGAGGTCATAATGTGTAGGACAGGACCAACGTGTGATTTATGATCATTGGTATCTGGACGGAGCTCAAACCTACATCCTTCACTTTATGGAAAATAAGTGAAATGTTTCTCCTCCACAGCCTGAAAACATTAATATAAGTGTTTACATTAGTTCTGAATGTGTGATACATTATGTTTAAATCTTTTTTATGACTTTATTTTCAGACTCAGTCACATTAGAATGTGCTGCTCCACTAATCCACTCACATGATCTACATGAGATCAGATCACACATACTGTAGATCTGATCACATCTATTGATCAATAGAGTGTGGTCAATTTAGTGCACCGCTCAGATCTGAACGTACGAACAGTTCATATTAATATACTACGACCTGTGTGTGTGTGTGTGTGTGTGTACCTGTCTATCAGTGAGTCTCTCATGCTAGTAGCTATATCTGACTGCGTGCTGTTTTCACTCAGTCTGAAAACGCTCTCTATGACGGACACTTCAGTGCTGGTCGTGTCCAATCCACAGAAGGCGCACCAGTCGTTGACAACCATCCCCGCTGCGATCACCTCACTGCCTCGGTTCACCGTGCCTGCCTGTGACACACGTACACACACAGCAGTGAGGACACACACAAACACACGGAGGGGGCGTGGCCCCAGCACTCACCACCAGGGGGACCTGTAGCAGTGAGGACAGCTCATCCTGGTCCTGGATGGAGGTCTTTGGGTGAACGAGGCCCCCCTGGTTACTGAAGGCACAGTAGGACCCCACCAGGACCTGCTCTGCCACCGTCTGACGAAACACCTCCACCTTCAGAGTGTCTGCTAGCACTTCCTCCGTCTCCTGAGGACAGTAAGCACCGTTAGCACAGTGCTCACTGTGTGACAGAGTGTAGGGGGCGGGGCCTCACCCGGTCCAGGTCTGGGTGAACCAGAGCTACGTAATCATTGCAGGCGATAACGTTTCCTAGCGCCGACAGACGCTCCTCCACCCTCTGGATACGCACGGCGTCCGGGAGGCTGTTCCTCATGTGCTGCAGCTCCTGGTCCGTGGTGTTGTTGGGAACCAGCAGACCATGACGGTTCGCTGTGGGCGGGGAAACAGACATTCACCATAGACGCACCAATAACAGCGGCTGGGGGCGGAGCCAGGCGGTCACTCACCCACACACATCCTGCCAATGATCCGACAGCCAGCAATGGAGGCGTGGACCACGGGAACTGTTTCTGAGAGCTCACCTTCAAACACACTGACACACACACAGGATTGGTCAGAACAATGGTGTGGGAGTGGCTTGTGCTGTTAGGGTCAGATGAGTGCAGTCTGATACAGTTAGTGTTGAAGGAAATAAGATCTGATATAATTAGTCATTGTGATGTCATGTCCGATGTCACAGTACAGCAGAGGTTCCCAACCTATGGGTTGTGACCGCTACATCCAGCGGCTGGTACAGAGCCTCGTACCAGCGGTGTCCGCCAACAGAGGAGATGTAAGCGGTGTGATCAGAAGCAGGAACAGGGCTAGCAATCAAGCTAAAAGCTAATCCTCAGAAAAACACTGCTTCCTTCCATCCTGTGTTCTAATGTCTGTTCCCTGGAGAACAAACTAGAGCTGGATTTAAATGTAAAACAGGAGATGATGGTGGTGATGTTTACATAAACATCAATAACAACTGGTGTAACAATGGTGAGTTAGTCACATGTCACTGCTCTACTGATGTAGAACTAATGACTATAAAATACAGACATTATTCTTCCTGATCTGTTAGAACTTTTGTCAGTCTATAAAACTCTATGATTTTCACGTTCTGACTGATTAGTACAGCCAGAAACACGGCAATAGTTCACCATTTCCTCTCAAAGTTCGGGATTTGCTTGTTTGTGTGCTGTTTGTAAACTGGCTGCTTATCTCCAAAATGGCGACTTGCGGGTTAATGATGCGCCGTGAAAACCCTCTATATGCCGCCCGTACCGGTGTTATAGTTTAAGTGGCGACCATTTTAACTGGCGACCGACTTCCGGTAGCGTGGCTTGTTGCCACAGCAATGGCAGATGTGTTCAAAAAGGACCAGGGTGCATAGCTGCCCGCGTTGATGCCGGGTAGCTTTTATTCACGTTGTACAACTGTTTAAAGTGTTAATATGTGATTGTGTTTGTAGCTCTGTGTGCGGACGCGTTACATGTAGAAAAGCAGACTTCTCGGTGCAAAGTGGACTCACCACGGCTGTTGTAAACAGGAAGTTACGTGTCTCGCACTTCTTCATCCCTATGTGTTTCTACAAAATCTACAGTCTGTATAATATGATGAAACAATAAAACAATAAACACGTATATGATCTGTGTCATACAAATAAATAAACAAACTGTTGAATTGCTTCCACTGGGGATCGATCCTTCATCAATGAGAAAAAATCAAATCTTTACATTCGCTGCATTAACCACTCGACCATTGATCAGCTTGTAATAAATGGTTCTAATCTTTACATATTGTTTTTATTGGAGGTCGCAGAGGAACTGCACTATTTCCATGTTAACTTGTGACCACGTTTACCTGAATTTACACACAGAGAAGATATTTCATCATTGTTTTTGTTCACAAATCACTAAGAATATTTTTCAAACAATCTGTGGAGCCAAACTTCAGCCTTCACTGTCCAGAACTATGACTTTGTTTCGGACTTTGTAAACTTTACAATTTATGTAAAGTTTACAATTTATCACTGTGACCTGAAACCTTTGATTGTAGTAGTGAAGATTTGATTTTTTCTCATTGATTAAGGATCGATCCCCAGTGGAAGCAATTCAACAGTTTGTTTATTTATTTGTATGACACAGATCATACACGTGTTTATTGTTTTATTGTTTCATCATATTATACAGACTGTAGATTTTGTAGAAACACATAGGGATGAAGAAGTGCGAGACACGTAACTTCCTGTTTACAACAGCCGTGGTGAGTCCACTTTGCACCGAGAAGTCTGCTTTTCTACATGTAACGCGTCCGCACACAGAGCTACAAACACAATCACATATTAACACTTTAAACAGTTGTACAACGTGAATAAAAGCTACCCGGCATCAACGCGGGCAGCTATGCACCCTGGTCCTTTTTGAACACATCTGCCATTGCTGTGGCAACAAGCCACGCTACCGGAAGTCGGTCGCCAGTTAAAATGGTCGCCACTTAAACTATAACACCGGGCCATGTACCGAGCCATTAACCGGATTATTAACCGCGCTCACCTGTAGAAGTTCTCGGATCCTCCGATGGCCACCAGGCAGTAGGTGTTGGTGAGTTTAGCGAAGCAGCCCACCTCGTTGTTCTTCTCAAAGGAAGTTCTGACCGCCATGACGCAGCGGATAGTGAATGTTTAAAGGTGTGGGTTCGGTAACGATCAGCAGGCCCGTCACGTGCTCACCGACTTATCCTCGCGCCCGTTTGCGGAAAATAAACAATGTTTATTTAAAAAAAATCTCCTCACGGCCGATGAAACACGAGCTCCGGAACACCCACGTGTTGACTTCCGCTTTACGTTCCAAACTGTGACGTCATTCTTCTTCTCTGGGATTAATGGCGGGTCCTAGGAGGTGATGCTGCCCCCTACTGTACTTTTCTTTCTTTTACAGAACAGAACAAAACTCAGGGAAAACATGAAACAAATACAGACAGAATGTTGGAGACACAGGAAACAGTTGTTTATATAAAAGCAGTTATTTCACCTCTTTTGTTCTTATTGATTTCTTTGATGATAATCGATGTGTTTTTTCTTATATGAATGTATCACTAAATCCTTTCCTGTAACATATAAGGAGTTTAAATAAATGTCAAAGGCTATTTCTTCAGGCACAACTTAACTTTTAAAAGGTCATCTAAAATATCAAATATACAAACCAAATCACCCTTTTGTTAAGTGGTGTTAAACTAACTGATAAAAAGAGTAAAAATGAACATATAAGAAAATAAATCCTTCTTCACAATAAAATACACCCAGAGATAAAGCAATTTGGAACTCACATCATGAAAATATAAAGTGGAAAAAGCTTGATTATGCCCCTTTCAATTTTGTATATATAATAAAATCAGAGAAGTATATTTCAAAATTTTAGACAACATTTATCCCCGTAAATGTTCATTTCCAAATATACAGATAAGAGCAATAAATGCACATTTAGTTTAAACGAACCTGAAACGACTACATTTATTTGACCTCTGCCAATTTACTTTATTATTCTGGAATGTGGTTAATGATTATGTTTACAACACAACCAAAAACATGATCAAAAATAACATCAAAAGATTTAATTTTTTTCTTCAAAGAAAAAACAAGTCAATAAATTTCATAATTTGACTCATAATGTTAATGGAAAATTCCTTATTCATAAATCTAAATTCTCAAACACCTTCCAAATTTTCATCTTTTTCTAATAGAGTTTAGACATTATATTAATAGTTTAAAGTTTTTTTCCCCTTTTTTAGGGTTAATTGGTGGTTTAATAGTGACATTAGACGTAAGTAACGTCAGACAAACATTATTTTTCTTGTTCCATTTTTCAAACTAAGTTTATTCACATTCAAGTCACAGATTCCTTTAAACCCAAGATCTAACAAAATTATTCTGCTTAAATTTTTCTAATCAGAGTGTTTTTAAAACATAATGTATCTGAAAAATACAAATGTTTGCAAAAATGTTATATTTTAAAACAAAAAATATCCATCCATTACGACTGCATATTAGGGCCACATTTAAATAAAAATACAAATCTGGTACTAAGAGACTAAAGTCACTATATTTCAAGAATAAAGTTGTAATTCTGTGAGAATAAAGTCGTATTTTAATAAAATTGTAGTTTTTCATGAGATTATAGTCAGAATATTTTTAGATTAAAATTGTAATATTTCAAGATAAAAGTCATGATTTCTACTCCTATTTTTCAGGTGTTTTTAGGTATTCTGTGTGTTGTTTTGTTTCTGTAATGACAGACATCATAAAGTTACTGTACTTCTACTCTTTATTTCACTACTGAATTCTTTTCGAATACAAAATAGTTTTATTTTCTTCCTGAACCTTAAAAATGGGTGTTTTCAGCCTTTCAAACATCTCATCTTATTTCCCTGAAGTGAAATAAAGTAACGATGAACATTTAGGTGTGAAATAAAAATCAAAAGTAGAAATATTGTCATTTTTTGAGCGAAAGACTAAAACCTCGCCGGCTTCCGTCTCATTCTGCCTCACTCCGCTTAGCAACCAGCGACCGCCCACTCTGTTTGTTCAGCCAATCACCTTCAACTCCTAGTGTGACGTCACTATTGGGAACGTTTGCCATTAGCCCAGCACCTGTGTGACGTCACAGCAGCGGGATCCTGTCCAGCTGGATGTATCACTCCGCTCCAGCTAGATGTATCACTCCGCTCCGTGTTGGTCTGTGGTTCCTTCCTGAAATGTTTCCATGGCGGAGTGTGACGTCACAGGTCTGTGTGGATCTACGGACACGTCTACAGGGAAATCTGCCTAGAAACAGCCAGAACAGACGGTAACAGACGGTAACAGACACGGACTGTCGTCTGTTTTATTGGGCTAATAGATGGCAAACATTAATAAAACCAGGAGTGGGTTCACAAACCCAGTTACCGGATTAAACCAGGATTATTTTAACCTTGAGTCTGTTTAGTCAAAAACATTATTGATTATGGCAACAATTTTTGTGGAATTATTTGTGAGAAATTGCAAGATTTTTTGAAAGATTCAGATTTATTTCTATAATTTGGATAAGAAATATCTGCATTCATGTGATAGAATTGTGGGAAAACTTAAAGCCTCTAAAAATGTGAGATGTTAACTGGATTATAATTACTGTCGTCTAAGGGTTGAATTAGATGTTCTAAACGGCCTAGTTTTGTACTTCACCTAGTTTTTTGTAACACAGGTTTGTTTGAGGATTTTCAACACTTACCATCAACCGTATCCATGGAAACCCCAGGACAACTTTGTTAATGTGAATGATTAAAAAGCCAATGAAGGACATTAGATGTATGATGACATGTGATGTTCTATCACGTCTGTCCAACAGTTCCCAGGTGAGACCACCCAGGATGGGAGGAGATCAGAGTCGACAACAAACGGAGGAAGAACAGACAGAACAACAGACAGAACAACAGACAGATCAACAGACAGAACAACAGACAGAGGAAACCACAACTACTGACAGTGTTTCTGAAGGTAAACATTAAAGACTGTCAGTGTAAACACAGCAAACAGAAACATTAGCAAATATTCTTCTGTTCACATTTAGTTAGTTTTTTTCTTTTTTATATGAGTTACTTTTAGTTTTTAATGTGTATTTCTTTCATGCATTTATAAACACATTCTGTTGTGGGGATAATTTCTCTGCATTCTCTCCATGTTTTAAGGTGTTTTTCCTTCTAAGGTTTCTCATAACATTATTTATTTTATTTTATAAACTTTTGTTTGACTTTTTTGTTGTTGAACAAGAAAACTCTGTTATTCAACGTGTTTTCACAGCGACGCAGGGAGAGCAGCCCCAGTGCATGATGGGAGGGCGGCAGGTGGACGACATGTGCTACATGATCTCCTGCACCAACTGGTACTGAACTGGACACACTGGGAGGAAGTCCATGGAGGAACCAGTCCATGGAGGAACCAGTCCATGGAGGAACCAGTCCATGGAGGAACCCGTAGGGTCTGAGCTGAACCTCCATCTAAACCACACGACTGCTTTCAGAAGCAAATCAATGTTTTTGACTCATTGAACAACGACAGAAAGTCTTTTATTTAAAAGGTTTAAATAAACAACTATAATTTACGTCTAAACATCTACACTAATGTTTATAAACAATGAAACACACAAAGGTTTTGACGCATCTTCTTATTTAAATTCATTGTTATCAAACTTTTCACTTCACTTGAATCTTTGAATTACAAAGAAGTAAAAAAGAAAAAAAAACGCTTTAAAAAAATCAGTTTAATAACAAAAATAAAACTGTAATGTAGTTATCTACCCCAGTTGTTTTTGTTTCAATAAACAAAATCTGAAAATAGACATTTTCTCTTGTCCTTTCAAAGTAAAACGCAACTCAGACTTGGTAGTTTTTGTCTTTTATTGACATTTGAATCAATAGAACGTGGTTATATAATAATAACAATGTGTGCAAAGAAAAACAAGAAATAAAGTTAAGAAATCAACGTTTCCCTTTAGAAGGAAAGCAGAGTATTTAACACCAAACATGCGTCTAAATAAAGGCCTTATTTACATTTACGCAGTAAGAAAGTCAGCTGTTTTTATCATTTCCATTTTCTAATGAACCCATTGATTAAAAACAACCCAGAATTATATTTACATAAACTTTTCTTAAAGCTGTTTCTGACGGAGACGCAGCGTTCATGTTGTGTTCGTCTCGTCTCAGATATGTTTGTATTTTCTTAAGAAAAACAGGAAGTTAGAAACCAAAGGCAACCACGGAATGTTCAACGTTAAAGGAAGACTCGGCAGCGAGACGCTCGCCAAACACCAAGACCGAAGTCACAAACTCTGAAAACAGAGAACCTGCAAGTCCTGATGTGTCCAAAAGTCACTGCATCGTCTTTTATTTGGACTCCAAAGAATCTTTTTGAAAAAATTCAATAAAAATGTCTGGAGAAACTATGACTACATTAATATTATAGATACGCTTCATTTCCCACACAGAGGAAGGAGGTTCACATCCTGGACCTTTCTTTAATCACTTATTATTCCGTACGTATCGATATCACCATACAATATTATTATGGGGACCACTTCACTATCGTTGAACTAAAAGTCAAACGATAACTCCCTAAAAGTTTAATTAATAACTAACGTTGTTTTGAGGCGATACAATAAAAAACAGTCAATAATACTGTAAGTTATTTGTTGTTTTAAGGTACGACGATGGTTAGATGTTATGGTTTAACCAAAACTAGCAGACGTTAGCTTTGTGTTTTCAATGTTTTTGACCAAATCTGTGGTTTTTATCAACGAATTAAAACAAGATGATAATGCAGTGAAAGTCTGACTTTATAATTAATAATGTCGTGTTTACACGTGACTAGAAGAACCAGAAAATAACTGTAAAAGTCTGAAAAGTCATTTGTTTTTGGTGATCTGAAAACAAAAAATCAGCTTTACTTCTAGAATCTGAGTCTTGTTAAACACGTATTTGTTCCATTTATTCTACATTTGTTGTCTTTGCTTCATATTTGGACTTTTATGAAGAAAAGGTCATTAATTGGCTTTAACTGCTCCAACCTTTCATTGGTTCTTTAGGAAAAGGTCAAAGTTCTCGTCACTTCATCATTTCAGGTAAAAAATGTCTGTGGAGACTTTTCCAGAGTTTGCGTTATGTCGGGCGAGTGTTTGGCAGTGAAATCAAAAACCGAGTCCAACTTTAAAGGCAACTCACTGTTGTCCACAACCACCAAAGTATCCTGAGAACCGGTGTTGCACCAAAATCTGTGAGCGGTCAGATTTAGTGAGCGGCGACGTTTCTCCGTGTTTATAAGTCCAGAACAGAAGAAAAGTCACGTTTTTAAAGTAACTTTTTAACCTCTTCTCAAATTGTGGGTCAGGACACAGAAGTAGGCCGCGGACCAGCTTTCAGTGGGCCGTTAGCTTTTAGCGCCATATTTCTGAAAAGTGTCAGAATGTTACAAATCAGTTGAGAACGTGGGTTTTCCTTAACGTAAGTCCTTTAGTGATGTGAAACGTCGCCCCCTGTGGACACAGAGTCCAGTGCAACACATAGACAGAAACGTTGGAAAATGTCGGGCTGGCACAGTGGCGAGAAGAATGAGAGGTGATGATTGGCAGACAAACCGAAACAAACTCCGGCTCCTCCTCTTCCTCAGAAAGGCAGATTAGTGTTCAACAGAAGACATCTGAAAAACCTACGTCCACTTATACAATAAGACCAACCACTGACGCCTTCTTCACGTGTCATACAACTCTTCTTTTCTGGTATGTTCAATAAAAACCTACGCACAGATATTTAGTGAGTTCAACAGTAATAAAGCAACCAATCAGGATGCTCGCTTTCAGTAACTCTTCTACCTGCTGTTCTTCTTTAACCACGACTAACAGCGTTCAACACCTCACGTACACGTTTAATCAGTGAGTCAAACATCAAATAAAAGTCAGAAAAAAATCACCACTTCTCAAATTATTCAAGCATCGTCCTCTCTTTTACAGATATTAGCAATGTTAGCGATATTAACGATGTTAGCAGCTGTTTCTCTCTGAATGTTGCTAACGTGTCTAATGTGACCTTAAAGAACCAACGTACAGAAAATAAATTGGTTTAACGAGTACTTAACAAAACAAATGACCACTGCTTGCCTTCTTAAACCAGTGGTTCTCAACCTTTTCAGGCCACAACCTCCAAAATAAAGGTTCCAGAGAGCGGGGACCCTCCAAAATAAAGGTTCCATAGAGCAGGGACCCCCACTGTAGCTGAAGGTGGTTGAACACAGACATGAACATTGAAGAACAGTCATGTGGAGACAGGACCATCTATAAGGGGGAATAAAGGGGAGATTTTTGGGGTCCATCCATAAAGTCAGTAAAATGATGGTCTATTGTTCTATGAATCTGTGATAACCACATTTATTTATTCATCTGAATAATATCCACTGTTATCCAGGAACGTTTATTATTATTATTATAGTCATCTTAAAGATGGAAATCATGGTTTTAATCACTAATAAAATGGTTCAAAGTGAATAAAAATAGTGGAAAATGTGGTGAAATGGAATTTTAAAAACTACAGAAAATGGTTTAAAGTTGTAAATTAGAGTGGATAAAAACAGACAGAAAAAGTGTTCAAAGTGTTAATATTGGAACAATTAGTTTAAACTGCTAAAAAATGGGCAGGACAAATAATGAATGTGGTTAAATTAGCAAATATAATCATTAAATCTGGTGAAAAGAGGTTAAAAGTGACAATAATGGTCAACATATGTGACATTAGGTGTAAAAGTGGTAGAAATGGTTTATAAGTGATGAACATGTCTGGAAAGTAGAAAAATGTGTAGAAAAGTCATTAAAATGTGATGTAGATGTGTCAGAAATGGGAGAAATGTAGCAAAAATTAATTAAAGGGAGCAAAAATATGACAATAAAAAGTGATGAAAATATGTTAAAATATGGTGAAGTTGTAGAAAAACAGTAAAAATAAGCAAAAATGGGCTGAAATTATTCAAAAACATTCTTACTTTCTTGAAGGCTTCTAATGACCCCCTCCCAGTGAGGACCACAAATGGAGTCCTGACCCCAAGATTGAGAACCCCTGTCTTAAAGCATCTACGACTGTTCTTTTCCAAATCTCTTACTAAACGGCTAACGAGCTTTAAATGTTGGTAACGGCGTCAAACTAACATTTTTATTAAAAACATGCGTACAGATGTTTAGTGAGATCAACAATAATCAAATCATGTATCGTAACTCTGTTACATTTGTGTCTAAACATGGATATAACCAACCATTAAATCACAGTGACAGCTCTGATCTTTATAAAGTCCCTTAAAATCACCACAGAGTCTAAATCTACAAAAAAACAATAAATGTTCATGTCACAAATGTCACATTTTGGTCTAAATCAGAGATGGACAACTGTTTTCACTGGGGGCGGGGCCACAAACATGTGACTATCTGATCTGAGGGTCACATGATCAACATTCATGTCAGCATTAAAATAACGACCAATCATAGAGACAACAAAGAGCTCATTTGTATTATTTTTTAAATAATATGTTAAGGTTTTATTTATTCAGGCAACTTTTTCAGGAAATTTACTTTGATCTCCTGACATGTTTAGATTGTCAGTCATCCTCAGAGGCATCTGCTGATCTCCAGAGACCATTAACAGGGGGCTAGGCCAGCCTAAGAGAATTGTAAAGATGGCCACTCCCAAACCCTCAAAGTGATCAGCAGATGTCTCTGAGGAAGACTGACAGTTGGCAGTCAAAACATGTCAGGAGATCAAAGTAAATTTCCTGAAAAAAGTCTGAATAAATGAAACCTTAACATATTATAGCAAATACTTTGTATATTTTTTCTTTTTTCTATTGTTGTTTTGTGTTTTTTTCTGAGTAATTTTGTGTTTTTTTGTACATTTACTTCTGAGGACCGTACAAAATTAGACTAAGGGCCGCATGTGGCCCCCGGGTCACAATTTGAACATCTCTGGTGTAGACGGTGATGTGAAGGCACGGAGTAGTCCAAAGGTAAAACTGTCAGCCCTGTTATCAACACATACAAACTATTACTATATTAATATTAGTTAATAAGTGTGACCTCACCGCACTCTGAACCAATCACAGCGTTGGTGACAAACACGGTGGACGACGTGTAAACTAAAAGTTGTGCATTCATGCAGAAAGGTCAGGACGTAATTGCACTGAGTGGCTTCCACGAACAGAGGCCGCGCCCACAGCACGGATACAGTTTTAGTCGCTAACCTTAAATAAAAGTCAACCTAAATATAGCATGTTAGCATAGCCTCATGCTAGAATGAGAGCTAAGCTAAGCTAAGCTCACGTCCATTAAAGAACAATCAAACTCTCACTCCATAGTCAGTTTTTCTCACTAAAGTAAAGAAACACCAGCTTGTTGTTTTCCTGCTACATGAGGAACAAGTACATACTTCTCTACAGCCAATGCCGTCTGAAGCCACGCCCCATAATCTGAGAGCAGAAATGTGTTCTCAGGAGACAAAGGTTTGGTTTCATCTCTGAGAAATCAACAGGACTCTCTGCTCACGCTGAGTAAACGACGGTTTCTGATGTTTCCTGATTCAAAAGCATTAATGAAATCATTTTTAAAACCAAAACAGTAAAAAGTCTCAGTTGGTTTAACATCTTATAAAACTCATGGATCCACTGAGAGACCCTTGCTGTTTTTTTCTTATGGCCTTTCTACCCATGTGTTTTCTTCAAGTTTGATTTGTTGGTGTGTTTTTTTATTGGTTATTAGTATTAATGGAATAAAACCAGTCCACGTTGTTCACGTCCTTAAAGAACATCAGCCTTTGAAGCAGTTTGAACTGACTTTGTTCTTCAACATTCAAGTATTTAAAATCTAAATCTACTGCAGAGCTCAACCTTTTTTAGCTAGCACGATTAGCATTAAGCTGAATTGTCCTTCAGTCATCTTCCACCTAACAAATAACCTCAGACCTCATGAAGAGGATGTTCTTGATCCAATCCCAGGTCTGACATATCCTACTTAGAGTTACTAATCCTACTTGGTAGCTAGTCTTCTTCAAAGTTTGTTGGCATAAAGCGGAACAAAAACGACTGGATTGGTCCATCATCTTTTCCTTGAGTGCTCTTGTAGCTCAGGCACAAAACAAGTACCAGGTTCCATGAAGGAAAAACCTCCGGAACAGACTTGGAGGTGGAATACTTTCTTTCTCTTTCACGTTTCCAGGAAACATTATTTTCGTTGGATCTTCTTGAAGCATCAAGCAGTCTTTCATGTCTTATTTTCATCGTAATTAAACATCCCTTTGTCAAGAGACTCAAACTCTGGTACAGTGTGACATAATCTCATTATGGAAGCTACCTACTTAGCCTCTGAATGAACTTCGAGTTTGAAACCCTAAAGTACCACAGAAAGGACGGCATTCATCTGAAACCTCATGTTTTCTTCTCCACTCACACACCTGTAACTCTGGTTGAGTAAAACTACAGAATTGTTACAGAAATCCCCCAAACTGACAGTATTTCTTTGACTCGAACACTTCCAGAAAGTTGGTTTATTTTCTGCCTCACTGGATCTTGTTTAAAGCCTTTGAGACAGACTCAGTCTTTTAGTCGTTCATTTTCTTTAGTCGTACTGAAACATCGGTTTTATTCTAGTTTCTCAGACTAGTCTAAATCTACTGCTGAGCTCAGCCTTTTCTAGCTAGCACGATTAGCGTAAAGCTGCATTGTCTGTAGCAAGCACTCAGGGCCATTTGACCTCTGACCTCTTGTAGACGCCGCGCCCCATCATACCCACTCCTGCACGGGGTATCTGTAGTATTGTGGCGCCATGGCGCTCTGCTGCACGCCTTTGTTCTTGAACTGAAAAATGGTGTAAACCAACACCAGGATGCACAGCGACAGGATGCAGGGGATCACCACGGCGATGGCATTGACTGTTGTTGGGGCATCATTGATGGTCACCATGATGTCCACGTCGTCCAGCGGTAACTGGCGGTCGCCTCTGTTCCCGCCGCTGCCGGATCGCTCCATATCCGACTGATCGCAGCCCATCCAGTCGCGCAGGATGGATTTGGGGTACCCGGGCTCCACCGTTAGCTTCTGGTTGTCAAACTTCCAATATTCCTTCCCTTTGTAGAAGTAAGTGTAATCTAAGGAGAGAGGAAGAAGCAACAACCGTGAGATGATTCAAAAGAGTCTGAACTCATGGGGACTAAAACACAGATAAACCTGGGGAAATGTAAAGCCTTGCCCAAAGACTTTTAGATATCGACCACTCTCAGACGGAATGTGTGTCATTGTTACCTCCGACAAGGACGCAATGTTTTCACCGGCATTTGGTCATCTTTTATTGTGGACATTGGTTAGCAAGATATCTCAAAAAGTTCTGAATGGATTTAAATGTCAACGTCAAACGGAAAAACAAGTTTAATTTTGGAGATGATCTGGCAGGTATTGTGGATACAGTATCAGAACAAGCTTTGATCATGATGTGAATGTTTGGCTGGTTCTACAGCACCATCTGCTGATGACTTTGTGCCTCTAAACTTGGCGGAGGTCTGCCACGAAACTAGCTCAAACCCCTGAAGGCACCGTGTAATGTTCAGTGACCTTCAACCGGCCCTGAGAAAACCAATGCATAGGTCCACAGGCCGCTCAGCTATGATCTAGGACAGAGGGTCCAACTCTGACCACCAATCACACGCTTTCACCAAGTGAACCAGTTAAACCAGTGTGTCCTTACATCCCTCCCTGCTGATGAAGGCTCCCTGGGGTCCGTCGGGGACCCCCTTCCAGACGCTGAGGGCTTTGGGGTACCCAGGATCCACGGTCAGCCTCTCCTCACTGTAGCGCCAGTACTGGTCTCCTCTGAAGAAGTAGGTCTTTCCCACCGGTTCCCAGCGCAGGGCCGCATGGATGCCGTCAGTGGGGAGGCTGCTGCCCAGTTCCACCAGGCTGTGGGGGTAACCGGCCTCAGCCGTAACTTCCTTAAACACCCAGAACTTATCACCTGAACCAACAGAGTCAGTACCAGAGTCAGTACCAAAGTCAGTACCAAAGTCAGTACCAGGTACCAAAGTAGAGACAGAGAGGAAAGATGGACAATTCTCCGACCTTTGAAGAAGATGAACTTCCCGTCCGACCTCTCATAGGCGGCGTCAATGTGAGGTGGGAGGCCTTTCCAGAACTGATCGATCTGCATGGGGTAGCCTTCCTGAACCTTGTTGTTCCTCAGACGCCAGAACCATCGGTCCTTCAAGCACAAAGAGAGATCCGCCATCACATCAGTCCTTTCTATGGTCTTTAGTGACTCAGTCTTGACTCTTCAGAGGTTTTTCTCTCACCTTGAAGACAAACATCTCCCGTCTGAAGAAAGCCACTGTGTTGAAGTTCCCGTCACAGATGTTGGGTTTTCCGTTCCCGGGCAGTGCCGGACGGTCCCCTGATGGACGCCCCGGCCGGCTGTGTTTTCGGTCAGAGTGCGTGCGGCGTGATGGTAAAGTGGGTAGCGGACGGGTGGGCTCCAGCAGGGCAGTGGGAACACCTGGGGAGGAAGAGGAGGGTCAGGTGATCACAGCATGTATCCATGCCAACTGTTGCTTACCGTAGATCTTCTGGATTCCCTGCAGGTCGTCCATAGGCAGCTTGAAGCTGTTGGTGTCCATGTACTGGTAGAACGGTGCCATAATGGCGCTGGGATCATTAGAGTGCTCCAAACCCAGAGCGTGACCCAGCTCGTGGACCGCAACCAGGAACAGGTCGTTACCTGAGAACAAAGAAAAACTGCAGCTCAAGTTTGGGTCTTTGTGGGAGGTTCTAGTCGGTCGTGTGCACTTGTCTTTATTAGTTTTGGCTGTTGCTACCTCCTAATCTAAGCCATTCGTGTGAGGCTGGTTGCTATGTGCTAAGCTAACAAACGTGGACTGACCACTATGTGCTAAGCTAACAAACTTTTGGACTGACCGCTATGTGCTAAGCTAACAAACATGTGGACTGGTGGCTATGCACTAAGCAAACAAACATGTGGACTGGTGGCTATGTGCTAAGCTAACAAACATGTAGGACTGGCTGCTATGTGCTAACAAACGTATGGGCTGGTGGCTATGTGCTAAGCTAACAAACACGTGGACTGGTGGCAATGTGCTAAGCTAACAAACACATGGACTGGTGGCAATGTGCTACGCTAATAAACATGTAGACTGGTGGCAATGTGCTACGCTAATAAACATGTAGACTGGTAGCATTGTGCTAAGCTAACAAACAAATAGACTGGTGGCTATGTGCTAAGCTAACAAACATGTAGGACTAACCGCTATGTGCTAAGCTATCAGACATGTGGACTGGTGGATATGTGCTAAGCTAACAAACATGTAGACTGTTGGCTATGTGCTAAGCTAATAAACATGTGGACTGGTGGCTATGTGCTAAGCTAACAAACATGGAGGACTAACCGCTATGTGCTAAGCTAACAAACATGTAGACTGGTGGCTATGTGCTAAGCTAATAAACATGTGGACTGGTGGCTATGCGCTAAGCTAGCAAACATGTAGGACTAACCGCTATGTGCTAAACTAATAAACATGTGGACTGGTGGCTATGTGCTAAGCTAACAAACATGTAGGACTAACCGCTATGTGCTAAGCTAATAAACATGTGGACTGGTGGCTATGTGCTAGGCTAACAAACATGTAGGACTAACCGCTATGTGCTAAGCTAATAAACATGTGGATTGCCGGTTCTCACCGTCGTGGTTGGCGTTCCCGAGCGTCCACGGCTCGTCAGAGTCAAAGTGAGTGTCTCCTCCAATGCCGGCGCCAGGAAAGTAGGCGTGTGCTAGAAAACCCCCCTCGCCGTCAAAGGGCGAGCTGTCGCCATGGAAACCAGAGGCAAAGAAGATCATGATGTCGGCCTCCTTCCCGTCACTCTTGATCTCTGAGTATGGAACCTCCTGGAGAGCGAAAGAAACGAGGCGTTAGAGCGTTCACAGACTGAGAAGAGAGGAAACGTTCTACTGTGGATCCGTCGGTTCATTCAGAATAAAGACAAATGTGTGAACGTGAAAGTGATAACACTGTTCAAAATGAACGAGGATTAAAGAGTGACCTGGAAGGAGAGTGGCGTGACAGCCTGCCACACATTAAAGGCCTGACGAATCGCTCGCCGAGTATCCTTCTCTCCAACTTTAGGAGTGAAGTTAGAAATACTGCAATGAGAAACACACAACGCAACACAATAACGACACAAACTGTGATGCGTTCACTGACCGTCACAACAGTGGAACAGTCTGTGATGTGTTCAGGGTCCGTGACTGAGTGGGAAAAGGCTGTTTTACCTGTAGGAGATCTTCTTCTCTCTCCACTTCTGTCCCGTCAGGGCGTAGCGTTTGTTTCTCTGTGGACGACTTGTGTTGGGATGGTCGGGAACGCCGCAGCGAGGCCTCTGCATCCACCTATACATCAATCAATCAATAGATAAATAATAAAAAAAACAGTACGACTAATCATCTCTGTGTGTAGTTGTGTGTACTCACTCCACGGTGACGTGGTCCAGTTCTCCCGACTCAGGGATTCCGTAGAAACGCTGCATGGCGGCGACGGCCGACCGCAGCGTTTCCTCCTGACGGAGGTCCAGAGGGAGACGGTTACCATAGTAACCGTAATTCTTCAACCATGTCTGGAAGACAAATAACAGAAGAAAAAATAAATAATCTCACATTGAAGCCCTGCCCCCTCAGGGACACAGAGACTCCTGCTGTTGAGTAGTGACTAGTTTACAGCTCACTGTGAGACACACACACACACACACACACACACACACACACACACACACACACACGGATGACATCATGTCTGAGGTTTCAGGTTTCTTCTATCAACACACGGTGAGTTCAAAGACCTCAGGATGTCCCAGTTTCTCCTCCTCAGCACGTTTGTACTTGTTATAATAAATAATGTTTCAGACTCAAAATATCACCATGTTTATATGTTTATATTTGTTCATTTTAACTATAAACAAATAAACACTGTAGCATCATTAGCATCAGACCCATAGCGCCTTAGGGCTTATTGCGCTAACTTCCATGATTTAATTAATGTGTGCTGGACTACAAAGCTGGCTAATGTCTTACTATGTTAAATCACCATGGTAACTTAGGCTAAATCACCATGGTAACTTAGGCTAAATCACCATGGTAACTTAGGCTAAATCACCATCGTAACTTAGGCTGAACGACTTACCTGGTCGGGACCAGGTTTTGTTCTGGCTAGGATCTGAGCGAGTACTGAAGCCCCGCCTCCTGACCAATCAGATGTCTTTTAAAACAAGCTGACCAATAAAAGGAGGATCATTGTGAACATGTCTCTGTGTAGATCTGATGTGACGCTGACAGGAGAGAGAATATTTATCTTTTATATACCATCACATCCTTTAGGAAACAGATTTATATCTGATAGACTGATACAGTAAAATAAATCAGCTGATGTGCATCGGGCGCTTTTACACCGATTACTTAATGAATCAATTAATGTATGGTGTGGTGGCACTGAGAGCCTCAGTCCTGTAAATAATATAAATATATTTTTTATGATCTGTATGAACACAGCATCAGAGACACAGACAAGGTCAAAGAGAAAGATTCTCTGTTTATAATCTCATGAATTTAATCATTAACACTCATCAATTACTATCTGTTTTTACTGCAGCAACAGTGTTGTTTTTGGTCTGAATTATGAATTTTTATTCTTCATATTTTTAAAGAATTATTCCTCAATTGTGACGTAAGTTGTTCTACAGTTTCTCAGTGATTGTGATTGTTCTGAAGCTGTAATCTCCTCCTCTGTCACTAGAGCGCACACGTAGCCAGCTTGTTGTAATCTAGATTCATAGGACAGCTTCTGTCTGACAGACAATGCTTGGTTAGGTGAAGCTAACAGAGATAAATCCAGGATATAATTATCTAGCTTCATAGTACAGGCCCTTAGTGCCTGCTAGCATTAGCATTAACATACAAAAAGCTACAACCATCAGGAAACCATCCTGAAAAACAACAACACAAACATGTGTCCACCATTTTAACCAATGTTTGTTTGTTGTTTATGTATTCAATTATTTATAAACAAAGATTAACAACAACACACATTAGCATCAGCTTTGACTTTCATCTACAAAGATGATCTGGTGATGTGTGCGCGTGTGTGCGCGTGTGCGCGTGTGTTCCATCAATTATGGAGAGAAAGTTATATTTGGACACGCGCACACACACGCGCACACACTTGAGAGAAAGCCTTCGTGCGCGCTCCCGTCCTCGCTGAGTCAATCACGCGTCAACGAGATGACTGACACACGCATACGTGCACGCTCAGAGACAGTCAGACGTGCACGATGAAGGACATAGGTGCACGCGCAGAGGCGGACGTGCACCAAGATAATTATTTATGGTGCACGCGCACAGGTGAAACACGCACACTCACCTCCACGATAAGCGCGCGCTCATCTCCGCGCGCACCCGCCCCCGCGCACATCAGCATCAGCAGCACAAAGCAGCTCCTTCCTCCTCTTCCTCCCCCGGTGCTCATGTCGGTGACGGTGAGCCCTCCTCCGCCTCCGGTAATGTCCTCCGTTACCGTCTCATGTCGCTCCGTGCGCGTGCAGCAGCAGCTGGAGGAGAGAAGCAGTGATGAAGGTCTGAGCATCAGTGATGAAGAGGAGGAGGAGGAGAGATGTTGTTGCAGTGACACGTTCCACCTGTGGAGGCGCTGGGCATGATGACGTCACAGCAGCAAAAACTAAAAGTGAGTAAAAAGATTCATCTTCACTTTCCTCCTCCATCAAACAAACAAACACGTGTTGCTGCACAGACAGATGTTCATGTTTGTTTCTGTTTGAAGAGCCTCTGGTCTTCCCTGCTGAGGATGTCACCATGATTGTGTGCTCATGTAGCTAAGCTACTATGTCTAGGAATAATAAAAAGAAAGATTTCTGATTAAATTTTTTTTTTTTTAATTTTCTGAATTTTTTGAAATTTATATACATAATACACAATGTTACAGAAATAGATGAATAATAATTAGTAATACGTAGTATTTTTTTTAAAATTAAAACACCACGTGTGAGTATTTTATATTTTTACTTTCTCAAATCTAATGTAATCTAGTTGATTTAAAATGCATATGTTAAGGTTTCATTTATTCAGACAATTTTTTTTAGGAAGTTTACTTTGATCTTCTGACACGTTTCGACTGTCAACTGCCAGTCTTCTTCAGAGGCATCTGCTGATCGCTTTCATGTGTCCCTGACTTACACGTAAGTCATTTGGAAGTCAAGAACACATGAAGATAAAATAACTTGCTGGAATTATTAGGCCTATAAAATGCAGATTAAAGTAGTTACTTTGTTCTCTGTATTTGTAACACAGTAAAACAAACATTATTATACTATCTACAGTAGGTTATATATATATAGGCTATAACTATAGGTTATTTACATAATCCTGGTTCTCTGAGTAATATGAGTGAGATGTCTCACTATGAATATACGCCTCCGCACGTCATGTATTCATCCGTTGCAGCTAGTTCCACCTACTATAAGTACGGTGAGCGTAAAATACATTAGCATTCTGTAAGCACCTCTTCTCGCTCTGCCGGCAAGAAGGGTTGTCTTTGTGGGACATTGTACTCATATTACTCAGAGAACCAGGATTATGTAAATAACCTATAGTTCTCTTTCATAACATTTGTTTCGATGTCTCACTATGAGATACGGTAGCTCCCCTATGGCAGACAAGCTTAACGCACGCCACACCAGCCCGCAGGGCAAGCCCGACACGATCAGGACAGGAGAACCGCCCAAGCCACACACAAAGCGGAAACATCCAGTCGGTAAATCTGGACAAAAGTAAGGGCCGAGGACCAACTCGCCGCCGCACAAATATTATGAACAGACACTCCCCCTGAACAAGGCCCAGGATGTGGCTAAACCCTGAGTTGAATAAGCCAAAGCAATTGCCTTCACTACCCAGTGTGACAGGCGTTGCTTAGTAACAAGCTTCCCCTTATGGGGCGGAGCCCAAGAGACGAAGAACTGATTACTCACTCTGAAGCCTGCTGTCACATTTACATACGCACACAGCGCGTACAGGACGCAGCAGATGAGACCCCTGCTCACCCTTTGAGGCAGGGAAAGCCATAAGGTCAATAGCAGAACACAAGCCGAACACCTTTGGCACAAACGTTGGGTTGGGCTTCAAAATCATCCTCGCATCACAGGGGAAGAACTGAGCGCACAATGTGTGATACACTTATCCAATGCCAAAGCCAGCAGCAGCGCCGCTTTTAAAGACACAACCTTTAAGTTTGCACATCTCAGCGGTTCAAAAGGGGGGCGTTTAAGACCCTCCAGAACCACAGCCAGATCCCATGGTGGCGCCAGTGGCCTGGACACAGGAAGGCGCCTGCGTGCCCCTTTCAAAAAAAGAAAGATCAGCTGGTGATGACTAGCCGATTTATCACCAAAACCCACGTGATAGGCAGCAATAGCCGCCAAATAAACTTTCACACTGGAGACAGCCCTCCGTTTGTCAAACAGCTCTTGCAAAAATGACAAGATCACTCTCATGGAGCACTGAAACGGGATGTGTCCCACCTGGCGACACAAAACCATCAAACACCCACCACTGGCAGTCGTACACTGACTTCATAGAGGAAGCCCTAGCGCTCTGTATCATGGAGATCACATGCTGTGAAAGACCCCCAGCCAATAGATTGCCAAGCGCACTGGGTGAGGGTGGAAGACCGAGCCCCCGCCATGACAGTAAGTCCTGGTGGACCTGCACCAGCCACTGGATATCCGGCTAATTCAGAGCCACCGACATCTCCTCCTAGCAGGTCGGGTCCGGAGTGAAGCCAAAGTTGTCAGAGACTCTGCGTGGTGTGTCATGAGCAGCGAGAGGACGTTTAGAGCCCTGGTCGAAAGCACCTAAGCTTTGTAGGCACACTCCAACAAGGCTGATTGCAGACGATCAGACTTCCCAGGCAGGATTGGGAAACGACAGGAGCCCAAGAGAGCAGGTGTGCAGCAACCCGCGGCTCCACTGGAGGCATGCGAAGCAGGCCCATACCCTCCATGACCTGGCAGTCCAGAGAAGAAGCGCCCAGCACAGCGCCCCTGTTGGTGAATGGCCGGTCCTTCTAAGAGCGTGTCACCTCCTCCAACAGCTTTGAGAAAACGTGGAGCAGCTGCCTCACCGTGCCCCTGCTTGGGGGGTGTCGCTTCCCCTCATACCGGTACCTGGTTGACTCTGTCACAACCGCGGGACATGGGATGGACAGGCGGACGGTAGCATGCTTGCAGACCTTCAGCATATTTGTGGCATATCCTCCGTAGAAGCCGCAGAGGTGGGGGACTTTTCATCACAAAAATTTTATTGTCCTCCACGTCCTCTGAGTTGAGGAAGTCCTAGGTCATGTCATCGTCGTACCCACAGTCCAAATCAAGAATGTCCTCCCCAGGCGTAGGGACAAAGACAATGTCAGACTGGGAACCCTGGCTGGGCCTCGCACAGGTGCTCGTCTCCATCCAGTCGGCACCGAGAGGGGGCGGGAAGGGTCCCTCCTCCGTCAGGCTGACCTGTCGTGCCAGCCGCCTGCGGAGGCTCTTAATGATGAAGGGGGCAGGACCCAAGGGCATGTTCCTGCCTGAGGCACCTGGAGCAGACCTGGTGCGTGTCACACTCTAAAATCATCTTCTCACATCTGCAGAGGCGAGCTTCCAAGCCCTCAGCTCCTCTGGTGTGTGGGACATTGCCCTCCATCCTTTCTCGCTGTGCTGGGGTGCAGTAGGAAAAAGTTAGCTAGAGCTAGCATGTGGCTGCTAGCCGCTAAGCTAATGGAGGCCGACATCCAGCACTTGGCGCCTGCGTGGGGTGGCGAGAGCGGTGTTGTGTCAAAGTAGCACCCTGAGAGAAAGAAAAGGAGGGAGTCAGATGCTCCCAACAGTGGAAGTGGAGGACAGGCTGGCGCCACTGGTATCTGTCCTTGATAGTGTGCGTGTGTCAGTTGGTGTGTGTGTGTGTGTGTGTGTGTAATGTGAATGTGAGTGAGTTCGGCCTTGAAGTTTCAGGCCGGGATTATTATCTGTGTTAACATGACTCAGCTGTTCAAAAGTGCAAAGAGTAATGCAGTCATTATGTATTAAAACATGACAAATTGTATACATGAACACACATTTGATGCTTAATATAATAATTGCCATAACAACCTACTGTTCACAAGAAAGTATACAGCAGCAGCGCCTGTCGACTAAATCCAAAGTAGGGTCCACCTGTACACAGTTGAGCTGCCGCTGTGAGAAGCTTCCTGATAGAGAAGAGGTTTCTGAATGCCAATGTATTCTCCACTCATCCTGCAGAGGATGAATACATTTCACCAGCCAATCAGGTTGGCCTTATGAGAAAGGGCTTCTGTGAATATGACGCGGAGGCGTATGTCCCATAGTGAGACATCGAAACAAATGTTATGAAATAGAACCCATAGCATAGCATAGCATAGCATAGCATAGCATAGCATAGCATAGCATAGCATAGCATAGCATAGCATAGCATAGCATAGCATGTGTGTGAAGGTGAACATGGAGATGTTTGATGGTCTTACCCGTCATGATTCATATGGAGCTTCTTCTGTTCCACCTTCTGATAAACCTCAGGAGACTCAGAGGACTTGGAGCCTCTTTTTAAAAAAAATAAAACCAAACCTTGTCTTTTTCATCTGAAGGAGCAAATCTAACCTTTACTGCATTATTTAACTAATTTAAATCTATGATTTCTTACTGATTTTAAAACAGATTGAAATCTTGAAACATCTATAGCCACCAGAGGGCGCTGAGAAACAACTCATCCTGAGTGTCTAAACGAGACTAGGGGAAGCTCCGCCCACTGCCGATGTCACACAGGGTGGTAGTGGGTGGGGTTTGCATGTTTTCTGTCTTTAAAGCCTGAATAATAAATGTAAGACTGACCGAAACTCCTCCAGGAATAGGGTTTTATTTTGAAGGCGCATGAATACAGCAGTGTTTCCTGCTGGTCATTTCCAGGCATCCGCTGTTTGTCACAACTTCCTGCTGACCTATGACCTTCTTCCGTTCAAACCTCACACATGAAGTGTCCACCAGCAGTGACATCATCAGTTTTAATCTGAACACGAGACTGAAAATAAACTAAATCTAGACCAGTTTCTAGATTAAGGATTATTATTAATAATAATAATAATAATAATAATAAAAGCAATAAAAGCAAAATTGGAGCTGATCTGTGTTTATTCAACAGTTCATTACAAACTTTAAAGTAGTAAAAGTTCACATTCTGCAGTAAAATACAAAAGTCTGTTCATTAAAAACCCAGAACTCTCCTCGTGTACAACAGGAAGAAGGTACACTGCCTTCCACAATAAAACACCAAATGTTCACACATCCTCTCGTCACATCATTTTCCTTTTTTCATCAAAACATGATTCACAAGCATCCGTTCAAACAGGATGTCAATGAGTTTCAACAGTAAAAATAAACAACATTTAGTTTACATTTTTAGTTTTAAAAACAGCGAGTAAAACATTTTACTCCGAAAAACAAGTCGAGTTCACCCTTTTTTCAAAGATAGATTAATATAGAACGTTTCCAGTTCAGTTTGTACTGGTTTTAATGGAAGTATACGTCACAGGTGAGACTGTGAACCAGGAAATATTTCACCCATCTCTAGTTTTAACATTCGCTCTTCTATGGAATGTAATAGCTTTACTTTGAAAAACATAAAGTGGTGAACACGTTCCTCAGTTTAAGTCACAGCTTTAGTTTGGGGTCTAGAACCGACAGAGGTGGTACCTGCTGATGATATGTTGTTGCGTTAGTAATCAACGACGGTCCGGTTCTCCTGGAGCTCAGGTCTAGTTGGAGCTCTTGAGCTCAAAGCGACTGTAGACCTGTTTGGACTTCATCTGGTTGTACTGGTTCACCAAGTCCAGCTTGCTGTGGCCGAGCGTCATCCGCTTCTGGTCCTGTCGGTTCATGAAGGACACCGGAGACGGCGGCGGGGGGCTCTGCTCGCTCTCCGGCTCTGGCTGGGAGAGGTCAGGCCCGCCCCAGGCTGTCTGGCCCAGAGGGGACGGGGTGCGCCGGAAGCCCTGCTGGTCTTTGTCTTTGGAGGACGTTGGCAGGAACATGTCGGACAGTTTGGTAAAGAGTGGCGTCGGGGGAGTCCTTGGCTTGGGGGTTGGTTTTCCGTCACCAACAGGTGTCAATGCCGAAGACTTCAAGTTCTGGTTCTGAGTATTTGTGCCGAGTCCTGAGCTGTGGAACATGTTTGGTTTGTGGTCGTACAAACCCAACGCCTGGAACTTGGAGGACACACCACCATGGTTTGTACGTAAGCCGTCCGACCTCACGGGGTCTGACCAAAAGTGCTCTGACCGCAAAGGGTCTGACCGAAAGTTCTCAGACCTAAAGTTTTCTGAGCGCAAGTTCTCAGAACGCAAGGGATCCGACCTGAAGACATCAGACCTTATGCTGTCCAGGGGACTGGGTTTGTTCCACTCGATCCCCATTGACATGCCGTAGTTAGGCAGCGGTCGATCAGTACCAGGGCCGTGATTGGATGCTCCGTTGGCCAGGCCCCGCCCTCCAGCAGTTGGGGTTTGTACTCTTGTGCGGTCGCCACTTCCTCCTCCTCGCTGCTCGGGGGTCAGGTGTGAGCTAACGGCGTTCTCCATCTTGTCGTGCCCTTCGTTGACCTTGTAGTGGTTGTTCGAGGTCATTCCCGGCGCCACCTTCACGCTAGACACGCTGTTACTGGATTGGCTACTGGAGTTTTCTGAGCCCACCCTCTCGCGCTGCCTGCAGGGGCCGGAGCATTAAGGGTTAAAACCTTTACGGTTCATAATGTGAAATGTCATGTGGCGTGTCGACCTCACCTTTCCGCCAGCAGGTCCAGCCCTGCCGCCATCATTGGCGGGTACGGGGGGTAAAATGCCATCCCCTCATCGTCTGGGTTGAAGAAGCCGTCGATTACCTGCGAGTCGGCGTAAAGGCATCGGAACTCTCGGTCGAAGCTGTCTACGACGCGTCCGGAGAAGTGCATCACCATGTTACTGTGGACCTGCGCCGACAGCCACGTGAAGCTGCAGGGGGAGCACAGTGTTACAACGGTAACCACACAGCAACTGCACTTAGACACGCTACCAGCATGTGCACCAGGTCTTTGGTCTTTACGATCACTGTCGCACTGTGGTTACCATGGTTACCCTGACATTCACACCTTCAGTAAAACTTTGAACTCAAACCACATGCTGTTTCCTTCTTCTAACAGCTGAAATACTGCTCTCTACTGATGACATCAAAGCTGACCTTTAACCCCACAGACACGTGTCCAGTAGGAAGCAGTATTAGTACTAATCCAATAGGGGGCAGTATTAGTACTAAAGATGAGAGAGTACAGCATTATCTTTATCTGTATACCATATGGATGATCTGTATCTGTACTCGGAGTGGGCGGGGCCTAACCCTTTAGTGGGTCGGGTTGCCTTTAAATAGGCGGGGCTTTAACGAATATGTTATTTTAAGCATGCAATTGATATGGGTTGATCAGAAATTGCTATATTTATTGCTGATTAGAAAACTATATACAGGACAGCATCAAGCTTCAGATCAATGGTTTTGATCACGATAGTAAAACTATTTACAAAACAAGTTTTGCAACAATGAATACAACACATGCGGTTGCAATTATGAAGTAAACTGTGATGAACAAGAGTTTTAATACTCAACATAACTTTCTTTCATTTTACTTAATTCTTTTTTTAAGATCAGTGATTTTTTTTAATTTTTGGTTCTTTTTTATTTCTTTTTTATTTTCACACCAGGTGTGTGTGTGTATGCTTAAAAAAAAAAAAACCTAAAACCTGTGACCGCTGCGGCTTCTCGGCGGTAGAGAAGAAGAGTGTTACGTCAACTGCATAAACCTCTTTGTAGCTATAAAGGAGCTATTTTCCCCCTTAAACATGACGCTCCAGTGGGTGAAGTAAATGCAAACTGGAGAAGAATCACAAATGTGTTTAAGGGGGAGTAAATGTCCGCTCAGAAGCCGCAGGGGTTGGAACTGTCGCCACCTCTGGTTACAGATTTTGGCACAACACCTGCAGGGGTACTAGGACCCTCGTTTGCTGTATTGTGCCGCCATCTTGGGCAAAAGTCAGGTACTGCGACTAGTCGACGTCATATGGACAGAGTTGCGAGACAACACTAAATTCAACTAGTCTGTTCAACACCTAGTAGGGGCAGTAGTAGTACTAATCCACCTGAACCCTTCAAAGGTTAATGAACCCTGGAACATGAATAAATATTAACTCAAACACTTTGATGTTTTCCCACCTCATGACCTTTGACGCTGTGCAGAGGGGTTGGTACATCAATATCATTTCATGGAGCTGATTGATCAGAGCTTTAATCTGAGACAGTCTGATTAATGATCAATGATTAATAATGATAACTGTGTTCCCGTTTGAGCTTTGAAGACAGGCCTCCAGCTGTTCTTAAGTGTGTGTAGGTATGTATGTGTGTGTGTGTGTGTGTGTGTGTAGGTATGAGGGTGAGGTTAGAGGAATGAAGGTGGGGCTCTGAGCTCCTGCAGGTGTTTCTCAGGTTCATCTCAGACATGTCACAGCAAGATGAAGCTAATAAATATATCAGTAACTCCATCACATAGAAAGGTAAATATGGTATAGTAATAAGCTCCACCCACTCTCTCAGAATATAGAAATAGATCTGCTATACATCCTATCTGGTGGACATGTCAGCTCCTCTAAATAGTCACTAAGTCAGTGTGTGTTTGGGTCTGGAACATGTTCAGAAAACTACTTAGCATATGTCTCAGCTCCCTGTAATGTGATCAGCTTAGAGCTATGAACATAGACTGTTCACATCACTAATGATTAGTCACAGATATACATTATCTATACATTATCCTTCAACTCTCACATAAAACAAACTTCAAGAACTGCCTTCTTTCATCTCCGTAACATTGCTAAAATCAGATCTATCCTGTCTCAGGGCGACGCCGAAAAACTAGTCCATGCTTTTGTTACCTCTAGACTGGATTATTGTAATTCTCTTTTAGCAGGCTGCCCGAGCAAGTCGCTTAAGACACTTCAGCTGGTTCAAAATGCTGCAGCACGTGTACTGACTAAAACTAGGAGAAGAGATCACATTACTCCTGTATTAGCCTCTCTGCATTGGCTTCCCATAAAATATAGAATAGAATTCAAGATTCTTCTTCTCACTTATAAAGCCCTAAATGGACAGGCACCAGTCTATCTCAAGGAGCTTGTAGTGCCATACAATCCCCCCAGAACACTACGCTCTCAAAATGCTGGACTACTCGTTGTTCCATTCATCTCTAAAAGTAGTATAGGAGGAAGAGCTTTCAGTTATCAGGCCCCACTTCTCTGGAACCATCTACCAACCACGGTTCGGGGGGCAGACACCCTCTCTACCTTTAAGGTTAGGCTCAAAACATTCCTCTTTGGTAAAGCTTTTAGTTAGGAACCAGCTCATAGCTCGTAATTAAGATGCAATAGGCATAGACTGCCGGGGGGGGGGGGGGGTCTGGCATGCTCGGTTGGAGAGAGGTTGGAGAGGGCATTAAGAGAGAGGTCATTTAGGTTAGAGAGGGACCGGAGAGGGTCCCATTCCTCTCTCTAACATTCCCTCTATGTCTGCTTCTTCCCTTGTGTGTTTGCTCCTGTTCTCCTTCTGGCTTTTGTCTTGCAGGTCCGTGGGATCCTCAGTGTGGAGTTACAGAGTCTCAACAACTCTGTCTCCACCCTTTCCTCTGCACACACCCAACACAGCATAACGTGGATGGCTGTTCATCATAGGAATGGGATCCACACAAGGTTCCTGCTGCTTAACAGAAGGTTTTCCTTGCCGCCATGATGAATTCATGTTGGGTGTGGGATACATATGTATGTGTATATACGTATATATGCATATGTGTGTATCCATAAAATGAAGAGTCCGTCCTTAAGACTGCTCTACTGTAAAGTGCCTTGAGATACCATTGGTTATGATTTGGCGCTATACAAATAAAGATTGATTGATTGATTGATACATTGGTTCTAGACTCACACGATCTGGAAATATGAACAATATACTGTTTTTGCTATTTTCATTGGTTCATAACTGGTTAGTTATGATCACTAACCAAAACAAAACCAGCCTGGAAATAAACCTACTAACCAACAGTAACCAGTCACACAATAACCACAAGTAACTAACCATGTGTCAGCTAACCATGAGTTAACTCAGGGGGTGACACTAGTATTATAAATAACTATAGACCAATCTCTATGATTAATAGTATTGTTAAAGTCTATGAGAAAATAGTCTTTAATCAACTATCTGATCACCTCTCAACCAATAACCTCTTATCTCCATTTCAATCTGGCTTTAGAAAACACTTCTCTACTACATCTGCTTTATTAAAATTTACCAATGATATTTTTTCTGGCTTTGACAATAATCTGCTTACTGGTGCTTTATTTATAGATCTCACCAAAGCGTTTGATAGGTTGGATCACTATTTTCTTTTAGACAAGCTTCATTCTATAGACCTGGATAGGTCTTCACTCCTCTGGTTCAATTCTTACCTTCATCATATGCAGCAGTGTGTGTTTTACAATGGCAGCTACTCTGAATTTTTATTTATTGAGAAAGGTGTTCCACAGGGTTCTTTTCTTGGCCCACTTTTATTTTCAATATTTATTAATGATCTCCCTCTTGCATGCAATGACTGTAACATCCAACTTTATGCTGAGGACACCGTGATTTATTCTGCTAAATCTAATATCTCAGATATTAATCACTCTATTCAACATGACTTTAATGCAGTTCAATCCTGGCTACAATCTAATAAACTATTACTCAATAACTCTGAATCAAATTTTATGTTGTTCCTGAAGCGGGTTCGCCCAGTTTCAGCCAATGAGATTAAACTTACTTTTTCTGATTTGTCTCCAGTCCCAGTTGTTGATCAGTTTAAATATCTTGGTCTATGGCTAGACTCCTCACTGTCATTTAAAACTCATATACAAACTATTACAAACTAAATTTATTATTGCTTAAAATTGCTTCATCAATCAGTTATTGTTTTAGTTACTCAGTTAGAAAAAGGATCATTTTACAATTGATTCTTATTGATTACAGTGATATTATTTATTAAAACACCACTGCCACGATTCTCCAACCACTTAATATCACTTACAATAGTCTGTGTAGATTTATCCTCCACTGTCCCTTTAGAACCCACCACTGACAGATGTATGAACATATGTCATGATTCTCTCTGGAATCTAGACGACAGCTTCACTGGTTATTATTTATATTTAAATGTATTCATTTAAGTTCTTACTATCTTTAGATAGCTACTATTAATGATATCACTTTTATTACTTCTTTATTTTTTGTATAAAATATGTATTGTTTTGAACAACTGTCAAATGTATACTGTGTGTGTGTGTGTGTGTGTGTGTGTGTGTGTGTGTGTGTGTGTTTATCTATATTTTGTTGTATTTATTATTTTTGAAATATTGAATTCCTGTATTGTCTGCTCTGCTGTATCTGTCATTTTATGTAAGTTGAGGACCCCCTCGAAAACCAGATGTTCCATCTCAAGGGGCTCATCCTCCAATAAATAAATAAATAAAATAAAATAAATAGTTAACTAACCACGAGTAACTAACCATTAGTTAACTAAGAGTCGTACAAAAACAACCTGACTAAAACTAGAGACGACGAGTTCCAAAACAACAACAACTGTGTGGTTTCCCTAAAGCAGTGTGGGAAACAGGTTTGTTGTTGTTGATGTATTGTTTGGTGCAGATGTTGCTGAGTGTGCACACATGCACAGCTGCTTATGTGAACAGAGGAAGAGGAAACTGTTCTCCAGCCTCAGGATGTTTTCATTACTGACAACATTCACACAGACGCTCCAGTCCTCTGGTTTCAAAACTGCTTTATACTAAAGCATCACTGCTGCAGCCTGAAGCAGCCAATCAGGACTCAGCATTTGGCACCTGGGAGGGACTCCTCTACACACCCAATGCACATTGTACCCAACCCTAAACCCTATAGTTCCCTACATAACCCCTATAACCTAACCCTATAACCCTAACCCCTATAACCCTAACCCCTATAACCCTAACCCCTATAACCTAACCCCTATAACCTAACCCTAACCCCTATAACCCTAACCCCTATAACCCTAACCCCTATAACCTAACCCTAACCCCTATAACCCTAACCCCTATAACCTAACCCCTATAACCTAACCCTAACCCCTATAACCCTAACCCCTATAACCCTAACCCCTATAACCTAACCCCTATAACCCTAACCCCTATAACCCTAACCCCTTTAACCCTAACCCCTATAACCCTAACCCCTATAACCCTAACCCCTATAACCCTAACCCCTATAACCTAACCCTAACCCCTATAACCCTAACCCCTATAACCCTAACCCCTATAACCCTAACCCCTATAACCCTAACCCCTATAACCCTAACCCCTATAACCCTAACCCCTATAACCTAACCCCTTTAACCCTAACCCCTATAACCCTAACCCCTATAACCCTAACCCCTATAACCCTAACCCCTATAACCTAACCCCTATAACCTAACCCCTATAACCTAACCCTAACCCCTATAACCCTAACCCCTATAACCCTAACCCCAATAACCCCAACCCCTATAACCTAACCCTAATTCCTATAACCTAACCCTAACCCCTATAACCTAACCCTAACCCCTATAACCCTAACCCTAACCCCTATAACCTAACCCCTATAACCCTAACCCTAACCCCTATAACCTAACCCCTATAACCTAACCCTAACCCCTATAACCTAACCCTAACCCCTATAACCTAACCCTAACCCCTATAACCTAACCCCTATAACCCTAACCCCTATAACCTAACCCTATAACCTAACCCTAACCCCTATAGTTCCCTAACTAACCCCTAAACCCATCCATCCATTTTCAGACCCACTTATTCCTGTTTTTCAGGGTCACAGAGGTCTGCTGGTGCCAATCTCCAGCTCTCATTGGGCGCTGGATGGGGGTACACCCTGGACAGGGCACCAGTAACCCCTAAACCCTTTAACATCCAGGTGACCCCACATGAAATTCTGAACCTCAGGTTGAAAAACAACCTAATAACTCCATATGCACTGCTTGTATTTTATAAATCTGTTCTACTATATTTTAGTGGTTTATTGAATATTGTGTTTGTGACATTTTTGCTACAATTTATGGGCGGCTGGTCATTTTTTAATTTTTTGGGGGGCGGGGGTATAACTAACACACACAAAGCAAACTTGTACAAAGGTTAATAGAAAGTAAAGATAAAATAATTAGAATCATGGGACTCTGGACACCTACAGTATGTGAGACTTGGTGGCAGCAAAATGTAGTCTTAAAAAATATTTTTTATATAATAATTTAATTTCCAATTAATATTTGACATACAAAAGGAATGTTCCAGCATTTACAGTAAATGCACAAGAGTGCACATAGTTTATTTCAAACTAAATAATATTTTACCTAAAAAACATGTTTTAAAGTTACTCTGAAGAATTGAGTAAACAGCAGATTTCCCTGATTTCACCTTCTCTCGTTTCTTTTCCTTTCTGTACGTTTTTGTCCTGTTTTCCTTTCTTGAGGACAAACATGCTGCTGTGTATCTGTGTATCTGTATATATCTGTATATATCTGTATATATCTGTATATATCTGTATATCTGTGTATCTGTGTATCTGTATATCTGTATATGTGTATATCTGTGTATCTGTATATCTGTATATGTGTATATCTGTATATCTGTATATGTGTGTATCTGTATATCTGTGTATCTGTATATGTGTATATGTGTATATCTGTGTATCTGTGTATCTGTGTATATCTGTGTATCTGTATATCTGTGTATATCTGTATATCTGTGTATCTGTGTATCTGTATATGTGTATATCTGTATATGTGTATATCTGTGTATCTGTGTATCTGTATATCTGTATATGTGTGTATCTGTATATCTGTATATGTGTGTATCTGTATATCTGTGTATCTCTGTATATCTCTGTATCTGTGTATCTGTATATGTGTGTATCTGTATATCTGTATATGTGTGTATCTGTATATGTGTATATCTGTATATGTGTGTATCTGTATATGTGTGTATCTGTATATCTGTGTATCTCTGTATATGTGTATATCTGTATATGTGTGTATCTGTATATCTGTGTATCTCTGTATATCTCTGTATCTGTGTATCTGTATATGTGTGTATCTGTATATCTGTATATGTGTGTATCTGTATATGTGTATATCTGTATATGTGTGTATCTGTATATGTGTGTATCTGTATATGTGTATATCTGTATATGTGTATATCTGTATATGTGTATATCTGTATATGTGTGTATCTGTATATCTGTGTATCTGTATATCTGTATATGTGTGTATCTGTATATCTGTATATGTGTGTATCTGTATATCTGTGTATCTCTGTATATCTCTGTATCTGTGTATCTGTATATGTGTGTATCTGTATATCTGTATATGTGTGTATCTGTATATGTGTATATCTGTATATGTGTGTATCTGTATATGTGTATATGTGTGTATCTGTATATCTGTGTATGTGTGTATCTGTATATGTGTATATCTGTATATGTGTGTATCTGTATATGTGTATATGTGTGTATCTGTATATCTGTGTATCTCTGTATATGTGTATATCTGTATATGTGTATATCTGTATATGTGTATATGTGTGTATCTGTATATCTGTATATGTGTGTATCTGTATATGTGTATATCTGTATATGTGTGTATCTGTATATGTGTATATGTGTGTATCTGTATATCTGTGTATCTCTGTATATGTGTATATCTGTATATGTGTATATCTGTATATGTGTATATCTGTGTATCTGTGTATCTGTATATCTGTATATCTGTATATGTGTGTATCTGTATATGTGTGTATCTGTATATGTGTATATCTGTATATGTGTGTATCTGTATATCTGTATATCTCTGTATCTGTGTATCTGTGTATCTGTATATCTGTATGTGTATATCTGTATATCTGTATATGTGTATATCTGTATATGTGTATATCTGTATATGTGTGTATCTGTGTATCTGTATATCTGTATATCTGTATATCTGTATATCTGTATATATCTGTATATCTGTGTATATGTATATCTGTATATCTGTATATGTGTGTATCTGTGTATCTGTGTATCTGTATATGTGTGTATCTGTATATCTGTGTATATGTATATCTGTATATCTGTATATGTGTGTATCTGTGTATCTGTGTATCTGTATATGTGTGTATCTGTATATGTGTGTATCTGTATATCTGTGTATCTGTATATGTGTATATCTGTATATGTGTATATCTGTATATCTGTATATCTGTATATATCTGTATATATCTGTATATATCTGTATATATCTGTATATATCTGTATATCTGTCTCCTTGTTACATCCACAGCAGCAGCACATGTGGGTCGTACCATTTGTAATGTTTTAAAGGGGTGATAGCTAGGGCCCTGATGCAACATGAATCATTGTTTTTAGTATAAAACTGTGATTAACAACCACTTTATTTTCATACAGGACCCTTTTCATTCCAATAGAAATCATCTAAATAAATAAAAATGCATTTTTGTACATACTGTATGTATAAAACACTTCTGAACTTCTGAATAATCACAGATAATCAATATAATGTGACTGTAGCAGGATTGTAGAATGCTTCAGTTTTATTATATGTGAAGGCTACAGTCTGACTGAGAAATGATTATAACATTTTCTTCATTTATAACTTACGTGAAATGAAATGATCACAACAAAGTTGTTCATAACACGTCACGTTGGCTGCAGCAATCACTCTCCTGCCTCCCCTGTCCACATGTAACTTTACAGATGTTTTAGCCCTCCCACTGTGAGTGTAGCAGTTAACAATAGCACATGTTGTTAGCATTAGTGCTTAATGAATGAAGAACAGCCAAATGCATTGTGGGATTAATTGTAGGCATGTCTGAACCCCTCTACTGTCACTGCAGCTGCAGAGGTGTGTGTGTGTGTGTGTGTGTGTGTGTGTGTGTGTGTTGAGTCTCACTCAGGGACAGAGGTGAGGCTCTACAGAAGAAACTTTTAATGCTACATGAATTATATCGACATTACGATATAGTCCTATGATATATCTCTTAAAGAAATATATGGATATTTATTAATAACTGGATATATGGTCCAGCCTTATAGAACACGTGTCTTTCTCTCACAAGCTGTGAAACAAAAGGAACAACAGGAATTTATGACCTCACTGTGTTTTTTCCTGTTTTCAAAGAACAAAGACATAAACTGGCTTTAGCTCCAAGAATTAACAATGAAAACATTTTTTAAAGTTTCCACAGATTTTTGATACAAATTGAAATGTATTTTTCCTACACAGTGTCATTAACTCTTTTATTGTTAGTTAAGTGTTCTTAATGAACATCTATTAACACTGTGTTAAATAAGGATAATATGATCTATGAAGGTTATAATCTAACTGTGTTTTGAGTTATATTCATATTTCTTTTTTCATCCACTCATGAACACGCCCACCAACAAACCACAGCCCACAAATCCCCCAAAAACAAGATAATTGGCTCCCGCAAAAACCGACCAATAGGAACACTTCAACCCAGATACAATATGTCATCACCATTATAAGATGGCACGAGTCGCTGAGTAATCCCATCGTGATGTACTTTTTATTTTGGTTGTAACCTGACAGTATTTTATTTTGTTAGACTTTAACTAAGTGTGTGCTGTAAGAAGTCACTCATTCAACCAGTGGTGAAGATCACCAGCCAGAACCAGTTTAAAACAGATGATTCTGAACGAGCCGTGAAACCAGATGAAAACCAAGGCTGACCAAGTCCACAACCAAACACGTCAGACACACTCCGTGGTCCTTATGGCCTCAGACTCTCTTCACCTGCCACAGAGACGGACCACGACTCATCAGAACTCAACGGACTCTGGATCTCAAATTCCAATTGGACCTAAAAGTACTTACAGTCACATAGTTCTCGTCATCTCCATAGTGACCTTATCAATTCAACTTTATTTATATCGTACAAATTACATCAAAGTCATCTTAGTGCGTGATTTAAGATTCACATGAACAAGCATTTAGTGACAGTGGGAAGAAAAAACTCCATCATAGTTCACACACACACGCACGCACACGCACACGCACACACACACACTTGTTTGATTAATAAATGTTTATACTTTCACTATTTGTTTGTGTTTCATGCAATATAATATGGTTTGTTATTGGAGAGTAGACAGTCTGACAAGAATTCACACCCTGAATGACAATGTATTAATAACTATTAATAACTAGTGATCTAAGACACTATAAACCCAATCTTATATCACAACACAAGACAAATGAATATAATATTATTAATAATTACTATTATTATTCCTATCTGTTATGTCTATGTCTGTGATAAAGAACAGATCTATTTGGTTTGTTCTGCTACAGACTGAGAACTCTATGTTGGTACGTGAAGAAGAACAATGTAGTGTGACCTGTTCTAGGATCATATGTCACCATCTGTAAAAACATGAGGAACTAAGATGTATTTATATGTTTACAGATGACTTACTGACAGGAAGCACAGCTGGATTTATTTATGTTACTTCTTTTATGAAAACCTCCGACATAACTGTTAATGTAGGTCATTGGTTCTAATCCAACCTGGTCCATCAAGTCCCATAACTCCATAAAAGCATCTGATCAAACTGTTTCACCATTGTTAGTTTATTATAGTTAGTTTGTCTATTATCAGGACCACACAGATTTAGCCCGTATTGTAACCAAACATAGGCCTCAGGCCGTGGAAGATTCTATTAAAGTTTGAAAGGGAATCAGATCAATATATTGATTCTGCATCAGTTTGAAAAATAAAAATCAATCTGCATAGTTTGTTCTTTAGATATTATGTTAAAACTAAATCAAAACCACAAGTAAACACTTTAGTTAGTTTGTTTTTCTGATTTAAAACCAACACAGAAATACAGGAAAAGACTCAAACCAGGCGAGCAACATAGATATAGACAGATAGATCAGCTGAGCACTTACACCAGCATCATTGTGTGTTATTATGTCCTTTTCATTGGTTGGTTAATAAATCAATAACTGAACATTAACACGTTCCTGCTCAGCCACGACTGAGAAACACTGAGAGGATCGTTAGTGAGAATTAACAGGGACAGAGTGTGTGTGTGTGTGTGTGTCACACAGCTCAGATGTGATGAGAGCTAAAGTGTGTGGCAGCTGTTACACAGTGAGGTCACATGATCAGCACTCATATAATCATTAGAATACAGACCAATCACAGGCTCTGTGTTGTTTTTTATTGTTGTTTGTGAAACGTTTGACTTTGTGTCTTTGGGAGAAACTTTGTCTGTTTGCTGTCGATGTGTGTGTGTGTGTGTGTGTGTGTGTGTGTGTGTGTGTGTGTGTGTGTGGGGGGTGCTCAGGATTCAAAGAAAATGCAACAAAAATTTAAAAAAAGACACACACAGTTACACACACACACACACACACACAGACACACCTGTAGGAGCCGGCGAGAACTTGCTCACAGTCGACGATCAGGAACTTCTCCAGAACCTGACCCGTGAACTTCTTCCCACTCTTAGTGCAGTAGGTGTCACCACAAACACTCCGAATACGCATGTTCTGCACACACAGACACAGACACAGACACAGACACAGACACAGACACAGACACAGACACAGACACAGACACACACACACAGACACACACACACACACACACACACACACACACACACACACACACACACACACACACACACACACACACACACACACACACACACACACACACACACACACACACACACACCAAGTATCATCAGTTGTTTGAATAGCAAACTGGTTCCACAGGTAAACTGGTTCCATCCATCACCAGCAGAGCATCATAAAGTCAACACACACACGCACGCTGCTGAGCACTAACTCATTAGCAGTGCTGATGTGTTAAACCAACTGGTGATCATGTTATCTGGTGAGAGTTTACTGAACTCAGTTCTACTGTTTTCATTTAGTTCAATAAATCAATACTGTGGTGCAGCACGTTTAGAGTAAAAGTGTGTGTGTGTGTGTGTGTGTGTGTGTGTGTGTGTGTGTGCTGAGCTCCATCCATTAATTATCTATGTGTGTCTCTGTGGACTCTAGGCTTCCCTTCATCTATTAAACATCATGTGATCATGTGACACAGTGCTAACATTAGCCAATGTAGCGGTTATATTAGTGACCATGTTATCCTGTGACTGATTCTAATGACAGATGTAGTAAAAACTGTAGATGAATGTTAGGATTATGAATACAGAGCTTCATCTGAAGTGTTAGTTCACATTATTATGACTGCATTCAAAGACTTAGCGTGGCTAATGTCACTCTGAGGGTTAGCAGCGTGGCTAATGTCGCTCTGAGGGTTAGCAGCGTGGCTAACGTCACTCTGAGGGTTAGCAGCGTGGCTAACGTCACTCTGAGGGTTAGCAGCGTGGCTAACGTCACTCTGAGGGTTAGCATTGTGGCTAACGTCACTCTGAGGGTTAGAATTGTGACTAATGTCACTCTGAGGGTTAGCATTGTGGCTAACGTCACTCTGAGGGTTAGCATCGTGACTAATGTCACTCTGAGGGTTAGCATTGTGGCTAACGTCACTCTGAGGGTTAGCATCGTGACTAATGTCACTCTGAGGGTTAGCATTGTGGCTAACGTCACTCTGAGGGTTAGCATCGTGACTAATGTCACTCTGAGGGTTAGCATCGTGACTAATGTCACTCTGAGGGTTAGCATTGTGGCTAACGTCACTCTGAGGGTTAGCATCGTGACTAATGTCACTCTGAGGGTTAGCATCGTGACTAATGTCACTCTGAGGGTTAGCATCGTGACTAATGTCACTCTGAGGGTTAGCATTGTGGCTAATGCACATGTTTAAGCTCTTGTGACGTATTCTCAGTGTAACCCTCGTGTTTTTTTGTGAATCATCTGAAGCTGATAAAATATTCAATAACAGTAGTTGACTTTATTAAACTTATTGATTAGGTTTGTTATGATGTCAGGACATTTATTAATCAGTGAAAAATGAGGAAACAAAAACCAAATGGGAAAGTGTAACATAACCCGGAGGGAGTCACCAGTTATAATGATGACCAGGTAAAGTAATACACCATCAGATAAAGGGCTCTGCACAGCTTCATCTAAAACTAGCACCTCAACTAGTATAGGGACTAGTTAATAATGATAACTAGTATAGGGACTAGTTAATAATGATGACTAGTATAGGGACTAGTTAATAATGATAACTAGTATAGGGACTAGTTAATAATGATAACTAGTATAGGGACTAGTTAATAATGATGACTAGCATAGGGACTAGTTAATAATGATAACTAGTATAGGGACTAGTTAAGTCTCATAACTAGTAGAGAAACGTACGCTGAGGTGTGAGTTGTTGATGTCCAGTGTGGAGCACATGTCAGTGAAGTATTGCAGATTCTTGTCGTCCAATAGGACGTAGACGGGGACGCGGCGTTTGTTGGACGCTTCCATCAGGTCACAAAACAGGTCAATGTCTGTAAACACGTCCATCACCACGGCGATGACCTGGAACATACCAACATGGGTTACATACAACTCACATACACACTGTTCCTACAAGTGACCTATAGACCTGTGTGTGTGTGTGTGTGTGTGTGTGTGTGTGTGTGTGTGTGTGATGGTGAAATCCTGCAGGTTTTAACGTCACAGGGTTAAAAAACAATCATGACAGTTTTTTTCCAACCTCGTGCTGCTCTGATCCTTTAAGACTAAAATTAGGGCGTGGCTTAGTGTGTGTGTAAACAACACAGTGGTGGTGACAGCAACACATTTACAGCACAGAGAACATGCAAACTGTTTGTGAATGAATTCAACATAAAAAACCTTTCAAACTAAGACGTCTAACTGTCACCAGTTAAAACAGTGACCACAGAAACCACAACACCTGAGCTTGCCTTTTTAAAAACATATTAATTTATATTTGGATTGTCGTACGTGCATGTTCACATGCACAGGTTTGTGTGTTTCATTAGAATTGACAGGGTCATGCTAAGAAAAAAGTCAAGTCAGCACTAGACATAAAGCTAATTTCTGTGGTTCCTGAGCAGGAAAATGTCAAATAAAATACACAATAAGAAACAAACATAAGCATTTAAATGAAAATATTCCATTAAAAAACATTTAAATGGACAGCTCATTGTCTGTAGGACTGATTCATCAGTGATCACATGGTTGTTTTTCGTCTCCTTGTGTGACTCAGGGGTCAAAGGTCATCCTTCCACTGAGCCATAAACACAGGAAGTAGTCACAGCTGATCAGAGGTCACATCTGACAGCCAATCAGAATCAAGATTTATTTACTTAAACAAAAAGCCCCTTTGGCCCTGCACAGCTAATGTAGCTACATGCTAAGCTAACTAAGCAAACTAAATAATAAAAAAAAACACACAAACAACAAAGACATCAAACACTGTAGTTCCTGTAAAAAACAGGAAACAGACTGGAGACAGGAAGTCCTAAAACCTCCTGAACTCATTGAACCGTTCTCTGACCCTGACCGGCCGCCCTCGGCCCGCGAGCCTCTTGTTTAATACTTGAGACACAGTTTATCTGATGCAAGCTGTAATGTAACATATTGAGTATATTCATTAGTTTACATTATTAGTAATAAATGTATTCATTAATTTGTTCAAATGTAACGATTAGAGACTTTTATTGTGAAAGGCATGTATTTGTTGACTTTAAACTTGTTGCTTCTCTTTCTGTTGACTTTAAACGTGTTACTTTAGAACGGATTGTTCCTCTACGGTTCTCACCTTCTTAGCCTCGCTAACCAGGGACCGGACCAGGTCCTTGATGTTGTGGGACTTGTCCCTCTGGAAGTAGATCTGGGTCTCAGACGGTCCGTAGCGGGACGGGGACTCCGGCCATCCGAGCTCCAGCATCGGTGGCTCTTCGTCGGACATCATGGGGAAGTAAGTCCCGGAGGTGAGCTCCGACACCGCGTCCCCGTCCCCAAAGTCCCGCTCTGCGGCCGCCCCGGGGACGTCGGAGCCGGCGGCCTCCTTGGCCACATGCTGCCCGATGTAGTGGATCTCCAGCGGAGACAGGAAGCTGAGCTCCCGCTCCTGGTCCAGCACCCGGCGGTACTCCGGCTCTCCCAGCTCCAGCAGCGCGTCCGTGGCCAGGCGGGCCGCCTCGTTGTGGCTGAGGACCAGCGTGGAGCCCGTGCGCCACGGGTTCTTCACCTCCTCCAGCCGGGACGCCAGCTTCCCCAGCGGCTTACGGCCGTTGTTGGCCGGCCGGAGGTTCTCGGAGCTCATCATGGTCGGGCGGAGAGTCCCGGGAACGAAGAGAGAACGAACCGGACTACCTGCTGCTACTCCCCGGGGGAACCATGGTCCGAACCGGGAGCTCACCACGGCCTAATGCGTCCTCCGAGCGCTAATCCTCGGCCACAGTCTGCGCTGTTCCTCTGTCCCGTGTCGGTTCCTCTGTGTCTCTGAGCCTCTGCAGGTGGAGCTCACTCTCACCTGCTCTACCTGCACTCCCATTGGTCTTCCGCACACAGGCACCGCCCCCTCCACAAGGGGTTGTCAGGGCAAACCGGCTCACACAGGTGGCCCGTCTGTAGAGCCTTCAAAATAAAAGCAGGGTGAAATAAACAAGCAAAGGAAGTGAAAGAATGAATAAACATAACATATCCGCACTTGAAAACCCTCGGCCTGACATTTGAAATATCCTCAAAATACTAACTGTCACGAAAAACAATTTACATTGATTTATTGTGACCAAGCTAAGCACTTCAGTGAATTTATAATTGGAAATGGTTCATCCATGACAGTAGAGGAATAAAACATTATTTAATATGATTACTTGCCTGTTTATGCATATAATTTTATTACGTAGTAGTTTCTGTGACAAACACAAAGATACATTTTTTGCCACTAATCAGGAGCCATGAGTGAGTGAATATCACCTACAGTCAGGTATCAATGGTCCTCCTCCTTCTTTAAAATCAGTCCACCACTAAGTTTTTGTTTTTTTTTATTTAATTTTTATTACCTGGATCCACTGCCATTGTTCAGCAGTACCAGCGACCACTTCACTATCAGAACCACTTCCTTTGTTCTGATAGATGTAGTTTGTTACAGTGTTTAATGGGGTTGTCATGCCAACCCGTTCACATGGGAAGCCTGGCCCCAAATGTGACCTTCACAATAAAAGCAGGAGTGAAGTTTCATGGAAGTACTCAAACGTTTCTACATTTAAATCAACGTTACTGTTACACCTATGGCACGTGATAGTGATACCAGCCACATGATAAATCACAATAGGACACGCCCACAGGAGGAGCCCACAGACACACTCTGACCTTTCACCTCCCACAACTACATTCATGCTGACAACATGCAAACAACTTTTCTAAAGGGAGCGGTGGCCTAGTGGTTAAGGAAAGCAGGCCTGTAATCGGAGGTCGATGGTTCAAGTCTCACTCAGGGAGGGGTTAAATACAGAGAACACATTTCTAATATGTGTAAATAAAGGTGAAAACCCTGATATCCATGTTGGTTACGCCATTGCCACTTCCAGAGGGCATGTCCACATGTCATGGTCGTCCTCACTTAGAAAAGTCCGGTCTTTGATCATAACATGTGGTCTGACCTCAGCGCCATGTTGGGTTTGGTTTTTTGGTGCGTTTACTTTGGGAGCCTCACAGATTTAAACTGAGGGCCACATAATAATGATAATAATAATGAATTTTATTTATAATGCACTTTACTTTTCAAATAAAATCTCAAAGTGCTACAAAGTAAAACAGGATAAAAATTCAATTTTTAAAAAGGAAGGTCTTTAGTCCTTTTTTAAAAGCATCCACCGTCTGTGGAGACCTAAGATGGTCAGCGGCAGCTTCAGAAGCCCTGTCCCCCATGGTCATGAGCGTGAGCAGACGGTGCTGTTGGCCTGACCGGGTCCTGGTTGAGGTGTGTGGTGTGAGGAGGTCAGTGAGGTAGGTGGGGGCATCACCGTGCAGACAGTGGTGGGTGTGCAGGAGGACCTTGTACTCTATGCGGGCGCAGATGGGGAGCCAGTGGAGAGTGCGGAGTATGGGGGTGATGTGATTGTATTTCCGCACCCTCATCAGGACCCTGGCAGCGCTGTTTTGGACATACTGGAGTTTTTGGATGTTCCTGCCATTGATCCCGATGAGGAGCGCGTTACAGTAGTCCAACCTGGAGGAGACAAACGCATGGACGAGCCTCTCTGCAGCCAAAAGGGAGAGGAAAGGACTGAGTTTTGAGATGTTTCGGAGGTGAAAGAAAGAGGTTTTGCATATGTGGGTGACATGGTTGTCGAAGGAGAGGTGGGGGTCAAACTTCACCCCAAGGTTGGTAATGGAGGAAGAGAGGGGAATGCTGTGGCCAAAATCTGAAACTGAGGCGATGGGGGAGGCACGGAGTTGTTGAGGTTGTTGTAGTTGTTTTTGAGCCATTCAGCTGCAAGAAGTTTTGTCTCATCCATGCGTGTATCTCCTCCAGACAGGAGCTGAGACGAGTGAGGGTGGCAGAGGGGGAGACCTTGAGGTAGAGTTGTGTGTCGTCAGCGTAGCAGTGGAAGTTAATTCCGTGCCTGCCGACGACACACCTGAGGGGAAGCATGTAAATAGTGAAGAGGGTGGGGCCGAGCACGGAGCCCTGGGGGACCCCACAGGTGACAGTGTGGGGGCGGGATTTAGCATTCCCCAGGACCACGTACTCGGTCCTGTCAGTGAGGTAGGAACGTAACCAGTGAAGGACGGTGTCAGAGAGGCCAATGTGCTGGAGACGGTGGCCACATGTGGCCCCTGAGCCAGTAGTTGCCTATGTCTGATCTCTGTTGTGAAGGAGGCCCATTGCAGGGGTTTGTGGGTAATTTATGTGCGTACAACTCCGGTGATGAGATGGTGTGACAGCAGCAATGTGCTGCACCCACCACTTAATCCCTCGCAGACGTTCGTGCTCCTGAGGAATGATGTTAGGAATGAAGCTTCAAACATCACTGGGACTCACACAGTCAATCAACCAATCAGAACGCTCCATTATTAAAGCTGCATCCTGATGTTTGGAACCCTAAACTTGTTGCTTCACATTCTTCATCTTAAAGCTTCTGACATTCCTCAGGCTTTGTCTCTGAGGACACACAATTACACAACTATTTATAACACAATAACAACACACAACCATTTATAACACACTGATACTGTGACTCATCAGCTACACAAACAAGCCCCGCCCACAGCAGATACCATCACACACACACACACACACACACACACACACACACACACACACACACACACACACACACACACACACACCACACACACACACACACACCACACACACACACATCTATCCTAATAATAATAAAAACACTGGACAGTACACCAGGGGGCGGGGCCAGTGACCTTTTTATAGGACAGAACGTGTCCCCATCCATAGTTAAACTGATGTTTTGGTACCTGGTTCAACCTTTTGCTGCTATTAGAAATAACTTGATTACTTCTTACAGCATCAGCAGATACAGGGGGTTGTCTAGAATGGTCAGGACACACACACATAGAAGCTGTTAGTGTGAACAGAGGGAGGAGATGTGGTTTGAAGTGTGCCACAGAGCTGTTTGTCAGCAGCAAACATTTCAAAGAACTGAACCGAAACACGAGTGTGTGTGTGTGTGTGTGTGTGTCTCCTCTATCCTGTGCAAACATCCTTGTGCGCTCCATGTGTGACTGTGTGTTGACCTGACAGGGCGGTGCAGGATATCAAACCAAACCACCCTCAATGACCGTCACTTTGAATAAGGAAATGTTCTGTTTGATTTCCATAACATCAGGGTGAAGAAACCAGCATCAGAGCTACGTCACTGTTAACCAATGAGAGCAGAGCTGAGCACTGCTAGGTGATGTTTATCAGCCTCATCATCTGTATAAACCAGTATAAACTGGTATAAACCAGTATAAACTGGTATAAACCAGTATAAACTGGTATAAACCAGTATAAACCATACTAGTTTATACTGGTTTATACTGTATAAACCAGTATAAACTAGTATGTTAAACTGTTCTGATCAAATTGGTGTCTGTGTTAGCTGATGATCACTCAATCACAAAGTAACACACCTACCAGCTGGGTTGCTGTAAACTAGTCAGTATTCAACGACAGACATGCAGAGCGTCCACACACACACACACACACACACACAGTGTGATTTAACACACTCACAGTTACACAACACATGCCTGACAGTGTGAGCACGAAACTACACAACAATGTGTGTGTGTGTGTGTCTGCCACCTTTAAAGGACACTGGTGTGTGTGTGTGTTAGTACACCAGTGGGAGTGTCACACACACACACACACACACACACACAGTCTGTCCTCTGGTCCCCACAAAGAACGTGTGTCCGTTTCATTCTAATCTCAACCTTTGAGAACAAACATCTACAGTTTGTGTCTCAGAGCGTGGGAGAAAACACACACTGTTACACAACCATCAGTGTGTAGTTAATGAATGTGTTGATTATTTTGTGTCTTTCTGACGTTTTATTTCTGATTTAATAAGTTCAGAAACATGTGACCACACGAAGCGATTCATTGATTTTAATGTGACACGTGCTTTTGGCGCCCCCTGCTGGACGCACTGCGCATGTGCTAGATATGTGAAACGACAGACACACACTTATGGGGGAACAAAAAAAATTTTATAAATGTACAAATAAATGTGGAAATGCATTATATATCAATAAATATAAAACACATAATTGGACATATAAAAATATGGCAACAAAGACATAAAAGACATGCAGATTTACTCATAAAAGTTTGTTTTTTCTACAATCATTTACTTTATTACTTTAAAATGTTTGTCTGCATTAATGTATTTGTCATTTTAATCCCTTATAACATCAAACCGTCAAAATAAAACACTAAATGAAAAAAACAAACAAACAAAAAACACAAATTGACTCAAAAGCACACACGTGTAAAAACCTATTTCCTGTGTCCAAAACTGTGATTGGTCCTTATTCTGATGTTGATATGGATGTTGATCATGTGACCCTGCTGGGACATGTCATTAGAAGATCTGATGACACTCACACAGAGGCAGATGTTCACAGAGCTTTAATAACAAACAGGTTTAAATACAGAGTGTTTGTGGGACAGGAGGAGGCGGAGCATGAAGTTGACCATGAAAAGCAGTGGACCAATCAGAGCCCGGCATCATTGTAAGTGGGCCGGACCACCTTGAGGATGCTCTGAGCATTTTCTTCCAGCAGGGGGCGCCACTGGACCTCCCCACTCAGCAGCAGGTCTTCTCCGTCCAGGGCTTCAATGAACTGCATCTGTAGACGTTACTATGGTTACCACACAACACCATCTACTGAGGTGTATTTCATAAAGGTTTAACAAACTCTGAGTCTATCCATAAACTCTATCTGATTCATTACAGCTGGTATGAAGTGGATCAATAAACTCTGAGTATGTAAACCTTGGGTTACTGACGTGTACACGTGTGATAAAAAACCACCATCAATGGATCAGAGATTACACAAACTACCATGGTAACCACCTGGAAAATAGTGATTTATTCACCCTGATGGTGAAATAAGCTGGTGTTTGATGAATATGATCCTGTTCTAAAGGTGTGTTCAGTCTTCAGTGATTATAGTGGATTAAATCACCTGTAATTAATAACACTTTATGATCACTTCATCACTTTATCTCTTCAGTGACGTGACGAGTGGTGAATAATAATAATAATAAAATGTGTCTGAGGAGGCGTGTCAGCAGCATAGGATGTCTGCATAGAGAGTCCTCCTGTTACACTGGATATAAACACAGTGACTGATGCTTCATATCTAATCATTTATATTGATTTTTAATGTAATATCACCAGATTCATCTCTACGTCATAAAAAAAAACACTGATGTGTTTCAGAGAAAAGTGTTAAGGTTTATAAAGTGTTCAGGTGGGCGGAGCAGGTAGAAACCCAGGGTTTCTTTGATAAAACCTTCAGTGACCAGGTTTAGTTCACGGACAATGTTGCTATGGTAACATACTCAGAGTTTGAACATAACCTGTTTTAATGGAATAAACCTCCGGTGGTTGAGTGGGCGTGGCCCTCACCTGTTTACGGACGTACTCCACCATCAGCTCCAGCTGTCTGGGGTCCTCACACTGACGGCTGAACAGGTTCCTCCACAGCGCTGCCGCTAGCACGCAGTCATCAGATAGCACGCCCTGCAGGGACGCACCAACAAGTTCATGACACCACAGCAGCAGCAGGTTGTGAAGACCAGAAAACCAGAAGGTGAGTTCAAACCTCGTCATATCCAAATATGGCGGCGTAGAAGGTCTCAGTCATAGCCTTCAGGGCCTCCTTCCTGTGAACAGGCATCGATCTAAGGCACAAACAGTGTGTGTGAGGGTCACATGACTCATTGATCAGTGCAGGTCACATGACTCACCCCCATGATCTTACTCCTCTGCTCCACATCCTCCCACATGGAGTGGACCACATAACGACACATGTACTTCCCTCACGGCCTTCTTGACGCATACGCACCAGACACATCCTGACACGCACGCACACACATTATATAACATTAAACCCTGATCCAGTCCTACAGGGTTTCATTGTGTTTCAGAGACTCACCAAACATGGAGCTGAGCCACCAGGAACCACGAGTTCAATGTGTCAGTGGAGAGAGCACTCTGAAAACACATTACCAACGGGTTCATTACACCTCCCTCTGAAAACACATTACCAACGTGTTCATGACACTTCCTCTGACACACACATTACCAACGCGTTCGTTACACCTCCTCTGACACACACATTACGGAACGCGTTCGTTGTTACAACCTCCTCTGACACACACATGACCAACGCGTTCGTTACAACCTCCTCTGACACACACATGACCAACGCGTCCGTTACACCCTCCTCTGACACACAAATTACCAACGCGTCCGTAACACCTCCTCTGACCAACACACGACGCAACGCAGTCCGTTACACCTCCTCTGACACACACACGACCAACGCGTCCGTTACACCTCCTCTGACACACACACTACCAACGCGTCCATTACACCTCCTCTGACACACACATTACCAACGCGTCCGTTACACCTCCTCTGACACACACATTACCAACGCATCCGTTACACCTCCTCTGACACACACATTACCAACGCGTCCGTTACACCTCCTCTGACACACACATTACCAACGCGTCCGTTACACCTCCTCTGACACACACATTACCAACGCGTCCGTTACACCTCCTCTGACACACACATTACCAACGCGTCCGTTACACCTCCTCTGACACACACATTACCAACGCGTCCGTTACACCTCCTCTGACACACATTACCAACGCGTTCGTTACACCTCCTCTGACACACATTACCAACGCGTTCGTTACACCTCCTCTGACACACACACACACATTACCAACGCGTTCGTTACACCTCCTCTGACACACACACACACATTACCAACGCGTTTGTTACACCTCCTCTGACATACACAATACCAACGTGTTTGTTACACCTCCTCTGACACACACATTACCAACGTGTTCGTTACACCTCCTGACACACACAACCAACGCGTTCGTTACACCTCTGACACACACGACCAACGCGCTCGTTACACCTCTGACACACACGACCAACGCGCCCGTTACACCTCCTCTGACACACATTACCAACGTCGTTCGTTACACCTCCTCTGACACACATTACCAACGTGTTCGTTACACCTCCTCTGACACACACGACCAACGCGCTCGTTACACATCCTCTGACACACACATTACCAATGTGTTCGTTGCACCTCCTCTGACACACATTACCAACGTGTTTGTTACACCCTAAACAGGATTGACTCATCCATGCATCTGTTTTTAAGCGTGTTTATGTCTTTTATTTTGGTAAGCTGCTTCTATTGTTGATCTGATGTCACATCCTGTAATATGATGTTAAATTTTTCAAGTTTTTATGGAGCAGACATCAGGCTTATCACATGTTTTTCAGGTGGTAGAGTGTGAGCAGGTGCATTGTGGGAAACTCACTGATGAAGAACTCGTCGTAGTTGATTCTCTCCACGCAGCATGTGTACATTCGCAGAGCGGCGATCTTTATTTTCTGTCACAAAAGGAGAAGTTAAAGCTAATGTTGATTAGCACATGACGCTAACATTGATTAGCACATGAAGCTAATGATGACGAGCACATGAAGCTAACGTTGATAGTGATTGACCGTGATTGCTAATCCGCTTCATATAATGAGCAGCTGCCAAAGGCTGCTGTGCATTGCTGGAGACAGAGACTGCAGAGAGCAAAGCCCCTCCCCCCATTAGCAGAGCGTGAAGGACGCGCTTCAACCCCAACAGCAGTTTTTAAACTTTCAAAGCATCTTTTAACTGTTTTACTCAGCTGACGTTGTTCAGTGGTTTCGTGTTTTTGTCGCGGTTGTATTTAACGAGCAGCTGGCTGGAGGTTTGGTATGTGTGTGTTTCTCTCTCCCTCTCTCTGCTTCTCACTCTGCGCTGAGAAGAAGTTTTTAAAACTTTGAGAAGCAGTTTACTACTTGTTTGAATATTTAATATTGATGTAATTTAGAACAGAAAGTAGAACAGTTTGTTGCTTAATGCACATCTGACATCACGTTATTTTCCTCTGTTAATTTATGTTCTGGGGTTGTGTTGGAATAAATTTTATTCATTTTTTTTGTGTTTAATACTATAATTATACATATTTATACTCAATAATCCTGTTCATAAAATATATCTTCAGTCAGACCAACTTTTGTCAAAGCTATTTTCAGGACAAGGACAAACAGTTCTTTTATAATATTTAATGAGATCTCACTTTATTTTTTACTTCACATCACCTGTTTTTATTATTTGTTAAATATTTTTTACTTGATGTTGTTCTACCTCACCTTTGTTCATTTCAATAAATGTTCCTTTTTTTTTAATTGAGACTTGTACCATTTATCATCATCTTAGTGTAATTTTTATGATGTAAATTGAGGGAGCAAAAGTAGTATCAGCTCAAGAAAATCGGCAGTCGGTATCGGTCATCGGCTGATGAAAAAAATAAATAAAAAAATCGGTACCGGCATCGGCCTTAAAAAACTCATATCGGTCGAGCCCTAATTAGCACATGAAGCTAACGTCAATTAGCACATGACGCTAACGTCGATTAGCACATGACGCTAACGTCGATTAGCACTTGACGCTAACGTCGATTAGCACATGACGCTAACGTCGATTAGCACATGACGCTAACGTCGATTAGCAGATGAAGCTAACGACTATTACCAGATAAAAATAAAGTTGATTAACACAAAGCTATCAATGACTAGCACATGAGGCTAACATTGATTAGCACATGAGGCTAACTTTGATTAGCACATGAAGCTAACGCTGATTAGCACATGAAGCTAGCTCACCCATTTGTTGTATTTGAGGGGGCCTGTGAAGCCCATGGCTTCGATCAGTTTGGTGAATGCTCCCACTTCCTCCTCTGAGTGCTGAGGCGTTTCCTTCACGCTGCACCGCTGGAGGAGAACAGCTGAGTCAGCACTTTATCACCACAACCAAACACTTTCTGACATAGAACTGTGTGTGTGTGTGTGTGTGTGTGTGTGTAACAGGGTGAACACCAGGCGTTACCTGAGCGGAAGCGTACACAGTCCTACAAGGAGCTGTACAGACGGAGGGGCGTGGCCAAGCTTCTTTATCTAACATCTGCAAACAGCAGGGGGTGGGGCCTAGAGAGGTACGGCCCACCTGTTTTCAGAGGGTTACAACAGGGCTTTTATTTTTAAAGGGGCGTGATTACAAATCATCATCATTAACAATTTCAATCTTAGTGTGTGTTACTTTGCGTATCTGTGTCTCAGTGCATGTGTGTATATCAGTGTGCATGTTAATGTGTGTGTCACTGTGCAGTCACTTCCTGTCTGACAGGAAGCAGCAAGCAAGGCTGGGAAGCATCACTTCCAGAACCCAGTCATTCAGCACTGGCGCCCCCCAGGGGTGTGTTCTCTCCCCACTCCTATTCTCCCTCTACACCAGGGGTTCCCAATCCTGGTCCTCAAGAGCCACTATCCTGCATGTTCTAGATGTTTCCCTCTTCCAACACACCTGATTCAAATGACCAGGATGGTTATCAGGATTCTGCAGAGCTTGATGATGAGTTCATCATTTGAATCAGGTGTGTTGGAAGAGGGAAACATCTAAAACATGCTGGATAGTGGCTCTTGAGGACCAGGATTGGGCACCCCTGCTCTACACCAATGACTGCACCTCAGGGGACCCCTCTGTGGAACTCCTGAAGTTTGCAGACGACACCACCGTCATCAGTCTCATTCAGGACGGGGACGAGTCTGCCTTCAGACGGAGGTGGAACAGCTGGATCTCTGGTGCAGTCAGAAACATCTGGAACTGAACCCGCTCAAGACTGTGGAGATGACAGTGGACTTCAGGAGAAATCCCCCCCCCACTCCCCCCCCTTACCATTCTGAACAGCAAAGTGGCTACCGTGGACTCCTTCATACGGTGGCTGGGAAGTGTCAGGTGAATGCATTTACAGAAATGAACACAAATGCAAACAGGTCACAACACGAATGCAAACCGGCCACAACGGAAGTGTTTCCGACGGACCAGTATTA
>NC_041048.1:653052-723348 GCF_900634775.1 Gouania willdenowi | reverse complement strand
CGCTCCAGTCCTCTGGTTTCAAAACTGCTTTATCTAAAGCATCACTTCTCTGCTGCAGCCTGAAGCCAGCCAACAGACTCAGCATTTGGCACCTGGGAGGGCTCCTCTACACACCCAATCACATTTACCCAACCCCAAACCCTATAGTTCCCTACATCCCCCTATAACCTAACCCTATAACCCTAACCCCTATATAACCCTACCCCTATAAACCCTAACCCCTATAACCCTAACCCCTATAACCTAACCCCTAACCCCTATAACCCAACCCCTATAACCTAACCCCTATAACCCTAACCCCTATAACCTAACCCTATAACCCTAACCCACACCTACACCTAACCCTAACCCCTATAACCAACCCCTATAACCCTAACCCCTAAACCGAACCCTATAACCCTAACCCCTATACCCTAACCCCTATAAACCCTAACCCCCTAACCCTAACCCATACCCTAACCCCTATAACCCTACCCCTATAACCTAACCCCTAACCCCTATAACCCAACCCCTATAACCCTAACCCCTATAACCTACCCCTATAACCCTAACCCCTAGACCCTAACCCCGATAACCCTAACCCCTATAACCTAACCCCTATAACCCTAACCCCTATAACCTAACCCCTATAACCCTAACCCCTAACCCTAACCCCTATAACCCTAACCCCTATAACCTAACCCCTATAACCCTAACCCTATAACCCTAACCCCTATAACCCTAACCCCTATAACCCTAACCCCAATAACCCCACCCCCTATAACCTAACCCTAATTCCTGAACTAACCCTAACCCCTATAACCTACCCTAACCCTATAACCCTAACCTAACCCTATACCTAACCCCTAGAACCCAACCCTAACCCCTACCTAACCCCCCTATAACCTAACCCTAACCCTATAACCTAACCCCTATAACCTAACCCTAACCCCTATAACCTAACCCCTATAACCTAACCCCTATAACCTAACCCTATAACCTAACCCTAACCCTATAGTTTCCCTAACTAACCCCTAAACCCATCCATCCATTTTCAGACCCACTTATTCCTGTTTTTCAGGGTCACAGAGGTCTGCTGGTGCCAATCTCCAGCTCTCATTGGGCGCTGGATGGGGGTACACCCTGGACAGGGCACCAGTAACCCCTAAACCCTTTAACATCCAGGTGACCCCACATGAAATTCTGAACCTCAGGTTGAAAAACAACCTAATAACTCCATATGCACTGCTTGTATTTATAAATCTGTTCTACTATATTTTAGTGGTTTATTGAATATTGTTTTGACATTTTTGCTACATTTTGGGCGGCTGGTCATTTTTTAATTTTTTGGGGGGCGGGGGTATAACTAACACACACAAAGCAAACTTGTACAAAGGTTAATAGAAAGTAAAGATAAAATAATTAGAATCATGGGACTCTGGACACCTACAGTATGTGAGACTTGGTGGCAGCAAAATGTAGTCTTAAAAAATATTTTTTATATAATAATTTAATTTCCAATTAATATTTGACATACAAAGGAATGTTCCAGCATTTACAGTAAATGCACAAGAGTGCACATAGTTTATTTCAAACTAAATAATATTTACCTAAAAAACATGTTTTAAAGTTACTCTGAAGAATTGAGTAAACAGCAGATTTCCCTGATTCACCTTCTCTCGTTTCTTTTCCTTTCTGTACTTTTTTGTCCTGTTTTCCTTTCTGAGGACAAACATGCTGCTGTGTATCTGTGTATCTGTATATATCTGTATATCTGTATATATCTGTATATATCTGTATATCTGTGTATCTGTGTATCTGTATATCTGTATATGTGTATATCTGTGTATCTGTATATCTGTATATGTGTGTATCTGTATATGTGTGTATCTGTATATCTGTGTATCTGTATATGTGTATATGTGTATATCTGTGTATCTGTGTATCTGTGTATATCTGTGTATCTGTATATCTGTGTATATCTGTATATCTGTGTATCTGTGTATCTGTGTATCTGTATATGTGTGTATCTGTATATCTGTATATGTGTGTATCTGTATATCTGTATATGTGTGTATCTGTATATCTGTGTATCTCTGTATATCTCTGTATCTGTGTATCTGTATATGTGTGTATCTGTATATGTGTATATCTGTATATGTGTGTATCTGTATATGTGTGTATCTGTATATCTGTGTATCTCTGTATATGTGTATATCTGTATATGTGTGTATCTGTATATCTGTGTATCTCTGTATATCTCTGTATCTGTGTATCTGTATATGTGTGTATCTGTATATCTGTATATGTGTGTATCTGTATATGTGTATATCTGTATATGTGTGTATCTGTATATGTGTGTATCTGTATATGTGTATATCTGTATATGTGTATATCTGTATATGTGTATATCTGTATATGTGTGTATCTGTATATCTGTGTATCTGTATATCTGTATATGTGTATCTGTATATCTGTATATGTGTGTATCTGTATATCTGTGTATCTCTGTATATCTGTATATGTGTGTATCTGTATATCTGTATATGTGTGTATCTGTATATGTGTATATCTGTATATGTGTGTATCTGTATATGTGTATATGTGTGTATCTGTATATCTGTGTATGTGTGTATCTGTATATGTGTATATCTGTATATGTGTGTATCTGTATATGTGTATATGTGTGTATCTGTATATCTGTATATGTGTATATCTGTATATGTGTATATGTGTGTATCTGTATATCTGTATATGTGTGTATCTGTATATGTGTATATCTGTATATGTGTGTATCTGTATATGTGTGTATCTGTATATCTGTGTATCTCTGTATATGTGTATATCTGTATATGTGTATATCTGTGTATCTGTGTATCTGTATATCTGTATATCTGTATATGTGTGTATCTGTATATGTGTGTATCTGTATATCTGTATATGTGTGTATCTGTATATCTGTATATCTCTGTATCTGTGTATCTGTGTATCTGTATATCTGTATGTGTATATCTGTATATCTGTATATGTGTATATCTGTATATGTGTATATCTGTATATGTGTGTATCTGTGTATCTGTATATCTGTATATCTGTATATCTGTATATCTGTATATATCTGTATATATCTGTATATATCTGTATATCTGTATATGTGTGTATCTGTGTATCTGTGTATCTGTATATGTGTGTATCTGTATATCTGTGTATATGTATATCTGTATATCTGTATATGTGTGTATCTGTGTATCTGTGTATCTGTATATGTGTGTATCTGTATATGTGTGTATCTGTATATCTGTGTATCTGTATATGTGTATATCTGTATATGTGTATATCTGTATATCTGTATATCTGTATATATCTGTATATATCTGTATATATCTGTATATATCTGTATATATCTGTATATCTGTCTCCTTGTTACATCCACAGCAGCAGCACATGTGGGTCGTACCATTTGTAATGTTTTAAAGGGGTGATAGCTAGGGCCCTGATGCAACATGAATCATTGTTTTTAGTATAAAACTGTGATTAACAACCACTTTATTTTCATACAGGACCCTTTTCATTCCAATAGAAATCATCTAAATAAATAAAAATGCATTTTTGTACATACTGTATGTATAAAACACTTCTGAACTTCTGAATAATCACAGATAATCAATATAATGTGACTGTAGCAGGATTGTAGAATGCTTCAGTTTTATTATATGTGAAGGCTACAGTCTGACTGAGAAATGATTATACATTTTCTTCATTTATAACTTACGTGAAATGAAATGATCACAACAAAGTTGTTCATAACACGTCACGTTGGCTGCAGCAATCACTCTCCTGCCTCCCCTGTCCACATGTAACTTTACAGATGTTTTAGCCCTCCCACTGTGAGTGTAGCAGTTAACAATAGCACATGTTGTTAGCATTAGTGCTTAATGAATGAAGAACAGCCAAATGCATTGTGGGATTAATTGTAGGCAGGTCTGAACCCCTCTACTGTCACTGCAGCTGCAGAGGTGTGTGTGTGTGTGTGTGTGTGTGTGTGTGTGTGGTTGAGTCTCACTCAGGGACAGAGGGTGAGGCTCTACAGAAGAAACTTTTAATGCTACATGAATATATCGACATTACGATATAGTCCTATGATATATCTCTTAAAGAAATATATGGATATTATTAATAACTGGATATATGGTCCAGCCTTATAGAACACGTGTCTTTCTCTCACAAGCTGTGAAACAAAAGGAACAAACAGGAATTTATGACCTCACTGTGTTTTTTCCTGTTTTCAAAGAACAAAGACATAAACTGGCTTTAGCTCCAAGAATTAACAATGAAAACATTTTTTTAAAGTTTCCACAGATTTTTGATACAAATTGAAATGTATTTTTCCTACACAGTGTCATTAACTCTTTTATTGTTAGTTAAGTGTTCTTAATGAACATCTATTAACACTGTGTTAAATAAGGATAATATGATCTATGAAGGTTATAATCTAACTGTGTTTTGAGTTATATTCATATTTCTTTTTTCATCCACTCATGAACACGCCCACCAACAAACCACAGCCCACAAATCCCCCAAAAACAAGATAATTGGCTCCCGCAAAAACCGACAATAGGAACACTTCAACCCAGATACAATATGTCATCACCATTATAAGATGGCACGAGTCGCTGAGTAATCCCATCGTGATGTACTTTTTATTTTGGTTGTAACCTGACAGTATTTTATTTTGTTAGACTTTAACTAAGTGTGTGCTGTAAGAAGTCACTCATTCAACCAGTGGTGAAGATCACCAGCCAGAACCAGTTTAAAACAGATGATTCTGAACGAGCCGTGAAACCAGATGAAAACCAAGGCTGACCAAGTCCACAACCAAACACGTCAGACACACTCCGTGGTCCTTATGGCCTCAGACTCTCTTCACCTGCCACAGAGACGGACCACGACTCATCAGAAACTCAACGGACTCTGGATCTCAAATTCCAATTGGACCTAAAGTACTTACAGTCACATAGTTCTCGTCATCTTCCATAGTGACCTATCAATTCAACTTTATTTATATCGTACAAATTACATCAAAGTCATCTTAGTGCGTGATTTAAGATTCACATGAACAAGCATTTAGTGACAGTGGGAAGAAAAAACTCCATCATAGTTCACACACACACGCACGCACACGCACACGCACACACACACACTTGTTTGATTAATAAATGTTTATACTTTCACTATTTGTTTGTGTTTCATGCAATATAATATGGTTTGTTATTGGAGAGTAGACAGTCTGACAAGAATTCACACCCTGAATGACAATGTATTAATAACTATTAATAACTAGTGATCTAAGACACTATAAACCCAATCTTATATCACAACACAAGACAAATGAATATAATATTATTAATAATTACTATTATTATTCCTATCTGTTATGTCTATGTCTGTGATAAAGAACAGATCTATTTGGTTTGTTCTGCTACAGACTGAGAACCTCTATGTTGGTACGTGAAGAAGAACAATGTAGTGTGACCTGTTCTCGGATCATATGTCACCATCTGTAAAAACATGAGGAACTAAGATGTATTTATATGTTTACAGATGACTTACTGACAGGAAGCACAGCTGGATTTATTTATGTTACTTCTTTTATGAAAACCTCCGACATAACTGTTAATGTAGGTCATTGGTTCTAATCCAACCTGGTCCATCAAGTCCCATAACTCCATAAAAGCATCTGATCAAACTGTTTCACCATTGTTAGTTTATTATAGTTAGTTTGTCTATTATCAGGACCACACAGATTTAGCCCGTATTGTAACCAAACATAGGCCTCAGGCCGTGGAAGATTCTATTAAAGTTTGAAAGGGAATCAGATCAATATATTGATTCTGCATCAGTTTGAAAAATAAAAATCAATCTGCATAGTTTGTTCTTTAGATATTATGTTAAAACTAAATCAAAACCACAAGTAAACACTTTAGTTAGTTTGTTTTTCTGATTTAAAACCAACACAGAAATACAGGAAAAGACTCAACCAGGCGAGCAACATAGATATAGACAGATAGATCAGCTGAGCACTTACACCAGCATCATTGTGTGTTATTATGTCCTTTTCATTGGTTGGTTAATAAATCAATAACTGAACATTAACACGTTCCTGCTCAGCCACGACTGAGAAAACACTGAGAGGATCGTTAGTGAGAATTAACAGGGACAGAGTGTGTGTGTGTGTGTGTGTCACACAGCTCAGATGTGATGAGAGCTAAAGTGTGTGGCAGCTGTTACACAGTGAGGTCACATGATCAGCACTCATATAATCATTAGAATACAGACCAATCACAGGCTCTGTGTTGTTTTTTATTGTTGTTTGTGAAACGTTTGACTTTGTGTCTTTGGGAGAAACTTTGTCTGTTTTGCTGTCGATGTGTGTGTGTGTGTGTGTGTGTGTGTGTGTGTGTGTGTGTGTGTGTGTGGGGGGTGCTCAGGATTCAAAGAAAATGCAACAAAATTTAAAAAAGACACACACAGTTACACACACACACACACACACACAGACACACCTGTAGGAGCCGGCGAGAACTTGCTCACAGTCGACGATCAGGAACTTCTCCAGAACCTGACCCGTGAACTTCTTCCCACTCTTAGTGCAGTAGGTGTCACCACAAACACTCCGAATACGCATGTTCTGCACACACAGACACAGACACAGACACAGACACAGACACAGACACAGACACAGACACAGACACAGACACACACACACAGACACACACACACACACACACACACACACACACACACACACACACACACACACACACACACAACACACACACACACACACACACACACACACACACACACACACACACACACCAAGTATCATCAGTTGTTTGAATAGCAAACTGGTTCCACAGGTAAACTGGTTCCATCCATCACCAGCAGAGCATCATAAAGTCAACACACACACGCACGCTGCTGAGCACTAACTCATTAGCAGTGCTGATGTGTTAAACCAACTGGTGATCATGTTATCTGGTGAGAGTTTACTGAACTCAGTTCTACTGTTTTCATTTAGTTCAATAAATCAATACTGTGGTGCAGCACGTTTAGAGTAAAAGTGTGTGTGTGTGTGTGTGTGTGTGTGTGTGTGTGTGTGTGTGCTGAGCTCCATCCATTAATTATCTATGTGTGTCTCTGTGGACTCTAGGCTTCCCTTCATCTATTAAACATCATGTGATCATGTGACACAGTGCTAACATTAGCCAATGTAGCGGTTATATTAGTGACCATGTTATCCTGTGACTGATTCTAATGACAGATGTAGTAAAAACTGTAGATGAATGTTAGGATTATGAATACAGAGCTTCATCTGAAGTGTTAGTTCACATTATTATGACTGCATTCAAAGACTTAGCGTGGCTAATGTCACTCTGAGGGTTAGCAGCGTGGCTAATGTCGCTCTGAGGGTTAGCAGCGTGGCTAACGTCACTCTGAGGGTTAGCAGCGTGGCTAACGTCACTCTGAGGGTTAGCAGCGTGGCTAACGTCACTCTGAGGGTTAGCATTGTGGCTAACGTCACTCTGAGGGTTAGAATTGTGACTATGTCACTCTGAGGGTTAGCATTGTGGCTAACGTCACTCTGAGGGTTAGCATCGTGACTAATGTCACTCTGAGGGTTAGCATTGTGGCTAACGTCACTCTGAGGGTTAGCATCGTGACTAATGTCACTCTGAGGGTTAGCATTGTGGCTAACGTCACTCTGAGGGTTAGCATCGTGACTAATGTCACTCTGAGGGTTAGCATCGTGACTAATGTCACTCTGAGGGTTAGCATTGTGGCTAACGTCACTCTGAGGGTTAGCATCGTGACTAATGTCACTCTGAGGGTTAGCATCGTGACTAATGTCACTCTGAGGGTTAGCATCGTGACTAATGTCACTCTGAGGGTTAGCATTGTGGCTAATGCACATGTTTAAGCTCTTGTGACGTATTCTCAGTGTAACCCTCGTGTTTTTTTGTGAATCATCTGAAGCTGATAAAATATTCAATAACAGTAGTTGACTTTATTAAACTTATTGATTAGGTTTGTTATGATGTCAGGACATTTATTAATCAGTGAAAAATGAGGAACCAAAAACCAAATGGAAAGTGTAACATAACCCGGAGGGAGTCACCAGTTATAATGATGACCAGGTAAAGTAATACACCATCAGATAAAGGGCTCTGCACAGCTTCATCTAAAACTAGCACCTCAACTAGTATAGGGACTAGTTAATAATGATAACTAGTATAGGGACTAGTTAATAATGATGACTAGTATAGGGGACTAGTTAATAATGATAACTAGTATAGGGACTAGTTAATAATGATAACTAGTATAGGGACTAGTTAATAATGATGACTAGCATAGGGACTAGTTAATAATGATAACTAGTATAGGGACTAGTTAAGTCTCATAACTAGTAGAGAAACGTACGCTGAGGTGTGAGTTGTTGATGTCCAGTGTGGAGCACATGTCAGTGAAGTATTGCAGATTCTTGTCGTCCAATAGGACGTAGACGGGGACGCGGCGTTTGTTGGACGCTTCCATCAGGTCACAAAACAGGTCAATGTCTGTAAACACGTCCATCACCACGGCGATGACCTGGAACATACCAACATGGGTTACATACAACTCACATACACACTGTTCCTACAAGTGACCTATAGACCCGTGTGTGTGTGTGTGTGTGTGTGTGTGTGTGTGTGTGTGTGATGGTGAAATCCTGCAGGTTTTAACGTCACAGGGTTAAAAAACAATCATGACAGTTTTTTTCCAACCTCGTGCTGCTCTGATTCCTTTAAGACTAAAATTAGGGCGTGGCTTAGTGTGTGTGTAAACAACACAGTGGTGGTGACAGCAACACATTTACAGCACAGAGAACATGCAAACTGTTGTGAATGAATTCAACATAAAAAACCTTTCAAACTAAGACGTCTAACTGTCACCAGTTAAAACAGTGACCACAGAAACCACAACACCTGAGCTTTGCCTTTTAAAAACATATTAATTTATATTTGGATTGTCGTACGTGCATGTTCACATGCACAGGTTTGTGTGTTTCATTAGAATTGACAGGGTCATGCTAAGAAAAAAGTCAAGTCAGCACTAGACATAAAGCTAATTTCTGTGGTTCCTGAGCAGGAAAATGTCAAATAAAATACACAATAAGAAACAAACATAAGCATTTAAATGAAAATATTCCATTAAAAAACATTTAAATGGACAGCTCATTGTCTGTAGGACTGATTCATCAGTGATCACATGGTTGTTTTTCGTCTCCTTGTGTGACTCAGGGTCAAAGGTCATCCTTCCACTGAGCCATAAACACAGGAAGTAGTCACAGCTGATCAGAGGTCACATCTGACAGCCAATCAGAATCAAGATTTATTTACTTAAACAAAAAGCCCCTTTGGCCCTGCACAGCTAATGTAGCTACATGCTAAGCTAACTAAGCAAACTAAATAATAAAAAAAAAACACAAACAACAAAGACATCAAACACTGTAGTTCCTGTAAAAAACAGGAAACAGACTGGAGACAGGAAGTCCTAAAACCTCCTGAACTCATTGAACCGTTCTCTGACCCTGACCGGCCGCCCTCGGCCCGCGAGCCTCTTGTTTAATACTTGAGACACAGTTTATCTGATGCAAGCTGTAATGTAAACATATTGAGTATATTCATTAGTTTACATTATTAGTAATAAATGTATTCATTAATTTGTTCAAATGTAACGATTAGAGACTTTTATTGTGAAAGGCATGTATTTGTTGACTTTAAACTTGTTGCTTCTCTTTCTGTTGACTTTAAACGTGTTACTTTAGAACGGATTGTTCCTCTACGGTTCTCACCTTCTTAGCCTCGCTAACCAGGGACCGACCAGGTCCTTGATGTTGTGGGACTTGTCCCTCTGGAAGTAGATCTGGGTCTCAGACGGTCCGTAGCGGGACGGGGACTCCGGCCATCCGAGCTCCAGCATCGGTGGCTCTTCGTCGGACATCATGGGGAAGTAAGTCCCGGAGGTGAGCTCCGACACCGCGTCCCCGTCCCCAAAGTCCCGCTCTGCGGCCGCCCCGGGGACGTCGGAGCCGGCGGCCCTCCTTGGCCACATGCTGCCCGATGTAGTGGATCTCCAGCGGAGACAGGAAGCTGAGCTCCCGCTCCTGGTCCAGCACCCGGCGGTACTTCCGGCTCTCCCAGCTCCAGCAGCGCGTCCGTGGCCAGGCGGGCCGCCTCGTTGTGGCTGAGGACCAGCGTGGAGCCCGTGCGCCACGGGTTCTTCACCTCCTCCAGCCGGGACGCCAGCTTCCCCAGCGGCTTACGGCCGTTGTTGGCCGGCCGGAGGTTCTCGGAGCTCATCATGGTCGGGCGGAGAGTCCCGGAACGAAGAGAGAACGAACCGGACTACCTGCTGCTACTCCCGGGGGAACCATGGTCCGAACCGGGAGCTCACCACGGCCTAATGCGTCCTCCGAGCGCTAATCCTCGGCCACAGTCTGCGCTGTTCCTCTGTCCCGTGTCGGTTCCTCTGTGTCTCTGAGCCTCTGCAGGTGGAGCTCACTCTCACCTGCTCTACCTGCACTCCCATTGGTCTTCCGCACACAGGCACCGCCCCCTCCACAAGGGGTTGTCAGGGCAACCGGCTCACACAGGTGGCCCGTCTGTAGAGCCTTCAAAATAAAAGCAGGGTGAAATAAACAAGCAAAGGAAGTGAAAGAATGAATAAACATAACATATCCGCACTTGAAAACCCTCGGCCTGACATTTGAAATATCCTCAAAATACTAACTGTCACGAAAAACAATTTACATTGATTTATTGTGACCAAGCTAAGCACTTCAGTGAATTTATAATTGGAAATGGTTCATCCATGACAGTAGAGGAATAAAACATTATTTAATATGATTACTTGCCTGTTTATGCATATAATTTTATTACGTAGTAGTTTCTGTGACAAACACAAAGATACATTTTTTGCCACTAATCAGGAGCCATGAGTGAGTGAATATCACCTACAGTCAGGTATCAATGGTCCTCCTCCTTCTTTAAAATCAGTCCACCACTAAGTTTTTGTTTTTTTTATTTAATTTTTATTACCTGGATCCACTGCCATTGTTCAGCAGTACCAGCGACCACTTCACTATCAGAACCACTTCCTTTGTTCTGATAGATGTAGTTTGTTACAGTGTTTAATGGGGTTGTCATGCCAACCCGTTCACATGGGAAGCCTGGCCCCAAATGTGACCTTCACAATAAAAGCAGGAGTGAAGTTTCATGGAAGTACTCAAACGTTTCTACATTTAAATCAACGTTACTGTTACACCTATGGCACGTGATAGTGATACCAGCCACATGATAAATCACAATAGGACACGCCCACAGGAGGAGCCCACAGACACACTCTGACCTTTCACCTCCCACAACTACATTCATGCTGACAACATGCAAACAACTTTTCTAAAGGGAGCGGTGGCCTAGTGGTTAAGGAAGCAGGCCTGTAATCGGAGGTCGATGGTTCAAGTCTCACTCAGGGAGGGGTTAAATACAGAGAACACATTTCTAATATGTGTAAATAAAGGTGAAAACCCTGATATCCATGTTGGTTACGCCATTGCCACTTCCAGAGGGCATGTCCACATGTCATGGTCGTCCTCACTTAGAAAAGTCCGGTCTTTGATCATAACATGTGGTCTGACCTCAGCGCCATGTTGGGTTTGGTTTTTTGGTGCGTTTACTTTGGGAGCCTCACAGATTTAAACTGAGGGCCACATAATAATGATAATAATAATGAATTTTATTTATAATGCACTTTACTTTTCAAATAAAATCTCAAAGTGCTACAAGTAAAACAGGATAAAAATTCAATTTTTAAAAGGAAGGTCTTTAGTCCTTTTTTAAAAGCAATCCACCGTCTGTGGAGACCTAAGATGGTCAGCGGCAGCTTCAGAAGCCCTGTCCCCCATGGTCATGAGCGTGAGCAGACGGTGCTGTTGGCCTGACCGGGTCCTGGTTGAGGTGTGTGGTGTGAGGAGGTCAGTGAGGTAGGTGGGGGCATCACCGTGCAGACAGTGGTGGGTGTGCAGGAGGACCTTGTACTCTATGCGGGCGCAGATGGGGAGCCAGTGGAGAGTGCGGAGTATGGGGGTGATGTGATTGTATTTCCGCACCCTCATCAGGACCCTGGCAGCGCTGTTTTGGACATACTGGAGTTTTTGGATGTTCCTGCCATTGATCCCGATGAGGAGCGCGTTACAGTAGTCCAACCTGGAGGAGACAAACGCATGGACGAGCCTCTCTGCAGCCAAAAGGGAGAGGAAAGGACTGAGTTTTGAGATGTTTCGGAGGTGAAAGAAAGAGGTTTTTGCATATGTGGGTGACATGGTTGTCGAAGGAGAGGTGGGGTCAAACTTCACCCCAAGGTTGGTAATGGAGGAAGAGAGGGGAATGCTGTGGCCAAAATCTGAAACTGAGGCGATGGGGGAGGCACGGAGTTGTTGAGGTTGTTGTAGTTGTTTTTGAGCCATTCAGCTGCAAGAAGTTTTGTCTCATCCATGCGTGTATCTCCTCCAGACAGGAGCTGAGACGAGTGAGGGTGGCAGAGGGGGAGACCTTGAGGTAGAGTTGTGTGTCGTCAGCGTAGCAGTGGAAGTTAATTCCGTGCCTGCCGACGACACACCTGAGGGGAAGCATGTAAATAGTGAAGAGGGGTGGGGCCGAGCACGGAGCCCTGGGGGACCCCACAGGTGACAGTGTGGGGGCGGGATTTAGCATTCCCCAGGACCACGTACTCGGTCCTGTCAGTGAGGTAGGAACGTAACCAGTGAAGGACGGTGTCAGAGAGGCCAATGTGCTGGAGACGGTGGCCACATGTGGCCCCTGAGCCAGTAGTTGCCTATGTCTGATCTCTGTTGTGAAGGAGGCCCATTGCAGGGGTTTGTGGGTAATTTATGTGCGTACAACTCCGGTGATGAGATGGTGTGACAGCAGCAATGTGCTGCACCCACCACTTAATCCCTCGCAGACGTTCGTGCTCCTGAGGAATGATGTTAGGAATGAAGCTTCAAACATCACTGGGACTCACACAGTCAATCAACCAATCAGAACGCTCCATTATTAAAGCTGCATCCTGATGTTTGGAACCCTAAACTTGTTGCTTCACATTCTTCATCTTAAAGCTTCTGACATTCCTCAGGCTTTGTCTCTGAGGACACACAATTACACAACTATTATAACACAATAACAACACACAACCATTTATAACACACTGATACTGTGACTCATCAGCTACACAAACAAGCCCCGCCCACAGCAGATACCATCACACACACACACACACACACACACACACACACACACACACACACACACACACACACACACACACACACACACACACACACACACACACACACACACACACATCTATCCTAATAATAATAAAAACACTGGACAGTACACCAGGGGGCGGGGCCAGTGACCTTTTTATAGGACAGAACGTGTCCCCATCCATAGTTAAACTGATGTTTTGGTACCTGGTTCAACCTTTTGCTGCTATTAGAAATAACTTGATTACTTCTTACAGCATCAGCAGATACAGGGGGTTGTCTAGAATGGTCAGGACACACACACATAGAAGCTGTTAGTGTGAACAGAGGGAGGAGATGTGGTTTGAAGTGTGCCACAGAGCTGTTTGTCAGCAGCAAACATTTCAAAGAACTGAACCGAAACACGAGTGTGTGTGTGTGTGTGTGTGTGTCTCCTCTATCCTGTGCAAACATCCTTGTGCGCTCCATGTGTGACTGTGTGTTGACCTGACAGGGCGGTGCAGGATATCAAACCAAACCACCCTCAATGACCGTCACTTTGAATAAGGAAATGTTCTGTTTGATTTCCATAACATCAGGGTGAAGAAACCAGCATCAGAGCTACGTCACTGTTAACCAATGAGAGCAGAGCTGAGCACTGCTAGGTGATGTTTATCAGCCTCATCATCTGTATAAACCAGTATAAACTGGTATAAACCAGTATAAACTGGTATAAACCAGTATAAACTGGTATAAACCAGTATAAACCATACTAGTTTATACTGGTTTATACAGTATAAACCAGTATAAACTAGTATGTTAAACTGTTCTGATCAAATTGGTGTCTGTGTTAGCTGATGATCACTCAATCACAAAGTAACACACCTACCAGCTGGGTTGCTGTAAACTAGTCAGTATTCAACGACAGACATGCAGAGCGTCCACACACACACACACACACACACACACAGTGTGATTTAACACACTCACAGTTACACAACACATGCCTGACAGTGTGAGCACGAAACTACACAACAATGTGTGTGTGTGTGTGTCTGCCACCTTTAAAGGACACTGGTGTGTGTGTGTGTTAGTACACCAGTGGGAGTGTCACACACACACACACACACACACACAGTCTGTCCTCTGGTCCCCACAAAGAACGTGTGTCCGTTTCATTCTAATCTCAACCTTTGAGAACAAACATCTACAGTTTGTGTCTCAGAGCGTGGGAGAAAACACACACTGTTACACAACCATCAGTGTGTAGTTAATGAATGTGTTGATTATTTTGTGTCTTTCTGACGTTTTATTTCTGATTTAATAAGTTCAGAAACATGTGACCACACGAAGCGATTCATTGATTTTAATGTGACACGTGCTTTTGGCGCCCCCTGCTGGACGCACTGCGCATGTGCTAGATATGTGAACGACAGACACACACTTATGGGGGAACAAAAAAAATTTTATAAATGTACAAATAAATGTGGAAATGCAATTATATATCAATAAATATAAAACACATAATTGGACATATAAAAATATGGCAACAAAGACATAAAAGACATGCAGATTTACTCATAAAAGTTTGTTTTTTCTACAATCATTTACTTTATTACTTTAAAATGTTTGTCTGCATTAATGTATTTGTCATTTTTAATCCCTTATAACATCAAACCGTCAAAATAAAACACTAAATGAAAAAAACAAACAAACAAAAAAACACAAATTGACTCAAAAGCACACACGTGTAAAAACCTATTTCCTGTGTCCAAAACTGTGATTGGTCCTTATTCTGATGTTGATATGGATGTTGATCATGTGACCCTGCTGGGACGATGTCATTAGAAGATCTGATGACACTCACACAGAGGCAGATGTTCACAGAGCTTTAATAACAAACAGGTTTAAATACAGAGTGTTTGTGGGACAGGAGGAGGCGGAGCATGAAGTTGACCATGAAAAGCAGTGGACCAATCAGAGCCCGGCATCATTGTAAGTGGGCCGGACCACCTTGAGGATGCTCTGAGCATTTTCTTCCAGCAGGGGGCGCCACTGGACCTCCCCACTCAGCAGCAGGTCTTCTCCGTCCAGGGCTTCAATGAACTGCATCTGTAGACGTTACTATGGTTACCACACAACACCATCTACTGAGGTGTATTTCATAAAGGTTTAACAAACTCTGAGTCTATCCATAAACTCTATCTGATTCATTACAGCTGGTATGAAGTGGATCAATAAACTCTGAGTATGTAAACCTTGGGTTACTGACGTGTACACGTGTGATAAAAAACCACCATCAATGGATCAGAGATTACACAAACTACCATGGTAACCACCTGGAAAATAGTGATTTATTCACCCTGATGGTGAAATAAGCTGGTGTTTGATGAATATGATCCTGTTCTAAAGGTGTGTTCAGTCTTCAGTGATTATAGTGGATTAAATCACCTGTAATTAATAACACTTTATGATCACTTCATCACTTTATCTCTTCAGTGACGTGACGAGTGGTGAATAATAATAATAATAAAATGTGTCTGAGGAGGCGTGTCAGCAGCATAGGATGTCTGCATAGAGAGTCCTCCTGTTACACTGGATATAAACACAGTGACTGATGCTTCATATCTAATCATTTATATTGATTTTTAATGTAATATCACCAGATTCATCTCTACGTCATAAAAAAAACACTGATGTGTTTCAGAGAAAAGTGTTAAGGTTTATTAAAGTGTTCAGGTGGGCGGAGCCAGGTAGAAACCCAGGGTTTCTTTGATAAAACCTGTCAGTGACCAGGTTTAGTTCACGGACAATGTTGCTATGGTAACATACTCAGAGTTTGAACATAACCTGTTTTAATGGAATAAACCTCCGGTGGTTGAGTGGGCGTGGCCCTCACCTGTTTACGGACGTACTCCACCATCAGCTCCAGCTGTCTGGGGTCCTCACACTGACGGCTGAACAGGTTCCTCCACAGCGCTGCCGCTAGCACGCAGTCATCAGATAGCACGCCCTGCAGGGACGCACCAACAAGTTCATGACACCACAGCAGCAGCAGGTTGTGAAAGACCAGAAAACCAGAAGGTGAGTTCAAACCTCGTCATATCCAAATATGGCGGCGTAGAAGGTCTCAGTCATAGCCTTCAGGGCCTCCTTCCTGTGAACGGCATCGATCTAAGGCACAAACAGTGTGTGTGAGGGTCACATGACTCATTGATCAGTGCAGGTCACATGACTCACCCCCATGATCTTACTCCTCTGCTCCACATCCTCCCACATGGAGTGGACCACATAACGACACATGTACTTCCCCTCACGGCCTTCTTGACGCATACGCACCAGACACATCCTGACACGCACGCACACACATTATATAACATTAAAACCCTGATCCAGTCCTACAGGGTTTCATTGTGTTTCAGAGACTCACCAAACATGGAGCTGAGCCACCAGGAACCACGAGTTCAATGTGTCAGGGAGAGAGCACTCTGAAACACATTACCAACGTGTTCATTACACCTCCTCTGCAACACATTACCAACGTGTTCATTACACTTCCTCTGACACACACATTACCAACGCGTTCGTTACACCTCCTCTGACACACACATTACCAACGCGTTCGTTACACCTCCTCTGACACACACATGACCAACGCGTTCGTTACACCTCCTCTGACACACACATGACCAACGCGTCCGTTACACCTCCTCTGACACACAAATTACCAACGCGTCCGTAACACCTCCTCTGACACACACACGACCAACGCGTCCGTTACACCTCCTCTGACACACACACGACCAACGCGTCCGTTACACCTCCTCTGACACACACACTACCAACGCGTCCATTACACCTCCTCTGACACACACATTACCAACGCGTCCGTTACACCTCCTCTGACACACACATTACCAACGCATCCGTTACACCTCCTCTGACACACACATTACCAACGCGTCCGTTACACCTCCTCTGACACACACATTACCAACGCGTCCGTTACACCTCCTCTGACACACACATTACCAACGCGTCCGTTACACCTCCTCTGACACACACATTACCAACGCGTCCGTTACACCTCCTCTGACACACACATTACCAACGCGTCCGTTACACCTCCTCTGACACACACATTACCAACGCGTTCGTTACACCTCCTCTGACACACATTACCAACGCGTTCGTTACACCTCCTCTGACACACACACACACATTACCAACGCGTTCGTTACACCTCCTCTGACACACACACACACATTACCAACGCGTTTGTTACACCTCCTCTGACATACACAATACCAACGTGTTTGTTACACCTCCTCTGACACACACATTACCAACGTGTTCGTTACACCTCCTGACACACACAACCAACGCGTTCGTTACACCTCTGACACACACGACCAACGCGCTCGTTACACCTCTGACACACACGACCAACGCGCTCGTTACACCTCCTCTGACACACATTACCAACGTGTTCGTTACACCTCCTCTGACACACATTACCAACGTGTTCGTTACACCTCCTCTGACACACACGACCAACGCGCTCGTTACACATCCTCTGACACACACATTACCAATGTGTTCGTTGCACCTCCTCTGACACACATTACCAACGTGTTTGTTACACCCTAAACAGGATTGACTCATCCATGCATCTGTTTTTAAGCGTGTTTATGTCTTTTATTTTGGTAAGCTGCTTCTATTGTTGATCTGATGTCACATCCTGTAATATGATGTTAAATTTTTCAAGTTTTTATGGAGCAGACATCAGGCTTATCACATGTTTTTCAGGTGGTAGAGTGTGAGCAGGTGCATTGTGGGAAACTCACTGATGAAGAACTCGTCGTAGTTGATTCTCTCCACGCAGCATGTGTACATTCGCAGAGCGGCGATCTTTATTTTCTGTCACAAAAGGAGAAGTTAAAGCTAATGTTGATTAGCACATGACGCTAACATTGATTAGCACATGAAGCTAATGATGACGAGCACATGAAGCTAACGTTGATAGTGATTGACCGTGATTGCTAATCCGCTTCATATAATGAGCAGCTGCCAAAGGCTGCTGTGCATTGCTGGAGACAGAGACTGCAGAGAGCAAAGCCCCTCCCCCCATTAGCAGAGCGTGAAGGACGCGCTTCAACCCCAACAGCAGTTTTTAAACTTTCAAAGCATCTTTTAACTGTTTTACTCAGCTGACGTTGTTCAGTGGTTTCGTGTTTTTGTCGCGGTTGTATTTAACGAGCAGCTGGCTGGAGGTTTGGTATGTGTGTGTTTCTCTCCCTCTCTCTGCTTCTCACTCTGCGCTGAGAAGAAGTTTTTAAAACTTTGAGAAGCAGTTTACTACTTGTTTGAATATTTAATATTGATGTAATTTAGAACAGAAAGTAGAACAGTTTGTTGCTTAATGCACATCTGACATCACGTTATTTTCCTCTGTTAATTTATGTTCTGGGGTTGTGTTGGAATAAATTTTATTCATTTTTTTTGTGTTTAATACTATAATTATACATATTTATACTCAATAATCCTGTTCATAAAATATATCTTCAGTCAGACCAACTTTTGTCAAAGCTATTTTCAGGACAAGGACAAACAGTTCTTTTATAATATTTAATGAGATCTCACTTTATTTTTTTACTTCACATCACCTGTTTTTATTATTTGTTAAATATTTTTTACTTGATGTTGTTCTACCTCACCTTTGTTCATTTCAATAAATGTTCCTTTTTTTTTAATTGAGACTTGTACCATTTATCATCATCTTAGTGTAATTTTTATGATGTAAATTGAGGGAGCAAAAGTAGTATCAGCTCAAGAAAATCGGCAGTCGGTATCGGTCATCGGCTGATGAAAAAAATAAATAAAAAAATCGGTACCGGCATCGGCCTTAAAAAACTCATATCGGTCGAGCCCTAATTAGCACATGAAGCTAACGTCAATTAGCACATGACGCTAACGTCGATTAGCACATGACGCTAACGTCGATTAGCACTTGACGCTAACGTCGATTAGCACATGACGCTAACGTCGATTAGCACATGACGCTAACGTCGATTAGCAGATGAAGCTAACGACTATTACCAGATAAAAATAAAGTTGATTAACACAAAGCTATCAATGACTAGCACATGAGGCTAACATTGATTAGCACATGAGGCTAACTTTGATTAGCACATGAAGCTAACGCTGATTAGCACATGAAGCTAGCTCACCCATTTGTTGTATTTGAGGGGGCCTGTGAAGCCCATGGCTTCGATCAGTTTGGTGAATGCTCCCACTTCCTCCTCTGAGTGCTGAGGCGTTTCCTTCACGCTGCACCGCTGGAGGAGAACAGCTGAGTCAGCACTTTATCACCACAACCAAACACTTTCTGACATAGAACTGTGTGTGTGTGTGTGTGTGTGTGTGTGTGTAACAGGGTGAACACCAGGCGTTACCTGAGCGGAAGCGTACACAGTCCTACAAGGAGCTGTACAGACGGAGGGGCGTGGCCAAGCTTCTTTATCTAACATCTGCAAACAGCAGGGGGTGGGGCCTAGAGAGGTACGGCCCACCTGTTTTCAGAGGGTTACAACAGGGCTTTTATTTTTAAAGGGGCGTGATTACAAATCATCATCATTAACAATTTCAATCTTAGTGTGTGTTACTTTGCGTATCTGTGTCTCAGTGCATGTGTGTATATCAGTGTGCATGTTAATGTGTGTGTGTCACTGTGCAGTCACTTCCTGTCTGACAGGAAGCAGCAAGCAAGGCTGGGAAGCATCACTTCCAGAACCCAGTCATTCAGCACTGGCGCCCCCCAGGGGTGTGTTCTCTCCCCACTCCTATTCTCCCTCTACACCAGGGGTGCCCAATCCTGGTCCTCAAGGGCCACTATCCAGCATGTTTTAGATGTTTCCCTCTTCCAACACACCTGATTCAAATGACCAGGATCGTTATCAGGATTCTGCAGAGCTTGATGATGAGTTAATCATTTGAATCAGGTGTGTTGGAAGAGGGAAACATCTAAAACATGCTGGATAGTGGCCCTTGAGGACCAGGTCTGGGCACCCCTGCTCTACACCAATGACTGCACCTCAGGGGACCCCTCTGTGGAACTCCTGAAGTTTGCAGACGACACCACCGTCATCAGTCTCATTCAGGACGGGGACGAGTCTGCCTTCAGACGGAGGTGGAACAGCTGGATCTCTGGTGCAGTCAGAAACATCTGGAACTGAACCCGCTCAAGACTGTGGAGATGACAGTGGACTTCAGGAGAAATCCCCCCCCCACTCCCCCCCCTTACCATTCTGAACAGCAAAGTGGCTACCGTGGACTCCTTCATACGGTGGCTGGGAAGTGTCAGGTGAATGCATTTACAGAAATGAACACAAATGCAAACAGGTCACAACACGAATGCAAACCGGCCACAACGGAAGTGTTTCCGACGGACCAGTATTACAGACGGACACGTTTGTGGCGGATGTTTTTAACCCACCAGAACAGAGAAGAACAAGAAGAAGACATCGAAACACATATGAAAGTAAGTGAAAGTTGATCAGGATACTCTTATATTTTTCATATCAGGCTATCATATCATAATACCCGTCCGACTGTAATACCGGTCCGTCGGAAACACTTCCGTTGTGGCCGGTTTGCATTCGTGTTGTGACCTTTTTGCATTTGTGTTCATTTCTGTAAATGCATTCACCTGACACTTCCCAGCCACCGTACCTTCAGGTTCTTGGGATCCACAATCTCACAGGACCTGAAGTGGTCCTCCCACATAGACACAACCAGGAAAAAGGCACAGCAGAGGAAGTACTTCCTGCATCAGCTGAGGAAGTTCAACCAGCCCCAGGAGCTGCTGACCATGTTCTACACCTCCATCATTCAGTCTGTTCTGTGCACCTCCATCACTGTCTGGTTTGGATCTACAACCAAACTAGACAAACACAGACTACAAAGGATAATCAGGACTGTAGAAAAGATCATTGGTGTTGATCTGCCCTCCATCCAAGACTTATACCTGTCCAGGGTCAGGAAACGGGCAGGTAGCATCACTGCAGACTCCTCCCACCCTGCACACAATCTGTTTAAACTCCTCCCCTCTGGCAGACGCTACAGATCACTGTACGCCATAAAAACAGTTTGTTCCCTCAGGCTGTCACTGTGATCAACACTAAACAGTCATAGAGTGTCAGACCTGGTTCTGTTTCTGTGAAATAACCTGGAACTAAACATAACAACCCTGGATCAACCTGTCACTGTGAATGTTCATATACATAAACATATAATATTTCATTTAAATGTCAACTTCAGTGTGTGTTACTGTTTGTATGTGTGTAACTATGTGTGCGTGCGTGACTCTAACTTGGTTAGCATGCTAGGCTAACTCTTACCTTCCCGCTGAGCGCGCAGCGGCCGAGCACAGTGACAGTCCTCCGGTACATGCTGTTGGGTGTCCCGGTGAACAGAGGACCGACGGGAAGTGGTCCCGGAGAGACTCACGGTTATTTTTACCGTAACCTGCGGCCTGCGCAATGTCAACCAGTATATAATGACACTGATCGGTCCGGGTGGAAACACGGAACAGGAGGAACGTTCCTACTTCTTCTTCTGTGGTATTTAATGAGGTTTGTAAACGAACTTGTTGTTGCATTAGCGCCACTAACTGGACTAGACTGGAATGAGTGATTAGGGATTATAAACTACATTATTTTATCTACTTCCATTCCTCTGAGGAATTTAAAAATGTAATTCTTCGTTTTTATTTTTAAATATCTCATGTTATCATTATATCAGTCTGATTTATTAATAATTACACTCTGTTGAAAATTATATTCATTCAAGAGCAGAAATAGTCATGTTTTTTTCCTAAGAAATGAAACTGATTAATTATCATTATGAATCAATATTACCAATATGTGATAATAATTAATATCCTACATTTTATAATAGATTATACATGTTGTTTCTATATTGGATTATATACTTCGGAATCAGAATCACAAGAAGTTTTAATCATCAAGTACAGTTTAAAAACAATAGATGAAATTTAACTTGGTGGGTTGTGCAAACAAAAGACAAACCAGAAACACAACAACAACAACAACAAGAACAATAATAGTAATCTACCTATAAAAGCAAGAATGGTGTGTGTGCGTGTGTGTGTTCAGCCTTCGGTTTTGTGAGTTAAAAGCAAGGCCAAATAGTAGCGTGTGACGCAATGATGTAATCAAACAACGTACAGTGACTTTGAGTCAGAAAAGTGCGTGTGCGTTGCTGCAGGAGCAGTAGCAGCTTCTCCTTTCCACAAATAACACAGCCAGACTCTCTCCTTACCGCTCTCCGTCGTTCGTCACCGCGTTAACCTACCATTTCCACAACACAGTCCGTTGTTTATGGGGTGCCAAGAGTAAACATTTAGTATAAAAGTTGTAGCTAACACATTTTCATTATTTATCTCACAGTTTTAACATTTAACATTTAGATTTAACATTTATATATAATGTTTAACATTTAGACTTATATTTAACATTTAGATATAACATAACATTTAGATTTAAAATTTAAATATAGATTTAACATTTAGATATAACATGTACCATTTAGATTTAGATTTAAATATTTAGGTTTTTTTTTACCTCTATATATGTGGTTAAATGTTGTGTTAAATGTAGGAAAATGTGCTAAATATGAGAAAAGTGAGATAAATAATGAAAATTATAGTTGTTAGTGCTGTGAGCCATGAATCCATAAACATCCCCATCGTTTCCTCCTTACATTACACCAGAGGTGTGTTCCATAAAGGAGGTTTAACAAACTCTGAGTCTATCCATAAACTCTAGGTCAACATACCCTCCATGATAAACTCTGTGTATCTGATTCATTACAGCTGGTATGAAGTGGATCAATAAACTCTGAGTATGTAAACCTTGGGTTACTGACGTGCACGCACGATAAAAAGCCATCATCAATGGATCGAAGATGACTTGAGCTGCCATGACAACCACCCAGAAAATAGTGATTTATTCACCCTGATGGTGAAATAAGCTGGTGTTTGATGAATATGATCCTGTTCTAAAGGTGTGTTCAGTCTTCAGTGATTATAGTGATTAAATCACCTGTAATTAATAACACTTTATGATCACTTCATCACTTTATCTCTTCAGTGACGTGACGAGTGGTGAATAATAATAATAATAAAATATGTCTGAGGAGACGTGTCAGCAGCATAGGATGTCTGCATAGAGAGTCCTCCTGTTACACTGGATATAAACACAGTGACTGATGCTTCATATCTAATCATTTATATTGATTTTTGATGTAATTTTATCACCAGATTCATCTCTACGTCCTAAAAAAAACACTGAAGCGGGACGCAAACCCGCGTCCCATCGTTTACAAGAGCAGTGTCACAATTCACTGAACCATCATAGATACGTAATGTACAGATTTAACTGTATAACAATATAAAACAATAATCAAGCCTTAAAAGTGTATTAATTTAAATGATCATCTCCTCCTTTATATTATCTACAGGTTTGTATTCAGTGAACTTTACTACAGACGTCAGTAGATGTTTTAATGTAGATCAACCTCTCAGTGTGTTTCACTAAATGATCTACATCTACAATGTTAGAAAGAAAACTACAGTTAGCACAAAAACATAAAGCAGCATAACATTAGTAATGATGTGAACACGTCTGTGGTGTGTGATGTCACTAATGTGTTTCAGAGAAAAGTGTTAAGGTTTATTAAAGTGTTCAGGTGGGCGGAGCCAGGTAGAAACCCAGGGTTTCTTTGATAAAACCTGTCAGTGACCAGGTTTAGTTCAGGGACAATGTTGCTATGGTAACATACTCAGAGTTTGAACATAACCTGTTTTATGGAATAAACCTCTGGTCTCTCTGCATAGACTGGTGTAGCATTAGCATGGAGTGCTAACAGCTGATGTGTGTAAACAGTGGGCGTGGCTCCAAGCAGTGACTCCCAACACGATCAGCAGCAGAAAAAGTAGTGCAGTTTGTATTTACATATATGGTAATAAAGTATAATATATATTCTATATTAAACAGCAGTGTTTGTTTTAGCTGTTAGATAGTTGGAGAGGGAGGAGCTAACATTCTAGGAGGCGTGTTAGGTGACGTCACCTGCCAACGTGGGTAAAATCCAACTGTCCTGTTTAAAGCTGACTTTTTATAAAATATGTAATAACAAGAGAGGAAACATAACTTTTTACACTTTGTTCCTCTGAATGAGACTAAATGATGTTTATCACTGTAGATAAACCATTAGAATGTTATTTATTATCATACCTCACCTTTAATACACTTTAGTTTTTTTAATGCATGTTTAGTTTTATTTGAAGAACTAATATAAATGATCAACTTTGTTATGCTTTTTATGAAAAGCAAAAACTACTGGAATATTTAAAAAACGTCAGAATATTTAATAAACATTTACTTTATTTAAAAATGTATTCTAGGCTATTTATGCACAATTTAAAAAATAGTGAAAAACTGTATTCGGCTAAGCGTTTATATTTTACTCGGCTTCGACCTCAAATTTTCATTTGGGTGAATCCAAAGAGGGATATAACCGTAAACAAGCTCGTTCACTCTGTTGATATTTCCAACCTAACAGTGTTTTTAATTTTATTCTGGAGATCGTTAATGTTTTAATAGTGTTTATATTGTTAATATTATACATATTTGGACTAGAGCGTTTTCTGCTGATGCTGATTTCGGCCAATCAGAGCACTTTTAAAAACCAATGGAGCAGCTAACCTAGGACAGTCCCCTCACCTCCACCCTGGTGAATGTAAACACTGACTACCTGGGTCTCCAGCGGGAGGATTCAGACTCTACCCAACAATGATGGACGTATCTGAGCATTTTAATAAAAGCGATGTTAGAAACAGTATCAAAGCTACAGACCTCCTCTGTTTCCACTCCTCTCCCAAGCTTTTAACCTTTGATTGTTAAGTATTTTATGTATTTACTTTATTGTTGTTTGTTCCTTTTTTTTTACTTGCGTAATTGTTTTAACGGCTGTAAAATGTTTTAGCGTTTTTGAAAAGCACTTATAAATAAATATGATGGGACTAGTGAGATGTCTGAGTGTGAAAAGGACAGTATGAGTTCTAACTGTAAAAAGGTAAATTAACGAGGTCCACCATTCACTAACCAGGTCCATGATTATTTTTATTAACATATTTTTTTAATTCAATGTACAAATTTGTAGGAAGTTCACAAGATATCGTTCAATGAATCAACGCTCCAACGGGTAAAATAATGTAAATCTCTGTCAGACATGGAGAGTTTATCCTCTGACCTTTGACCTCATGCAGAAGAACTGAACCAGTGTGAGTGTGTGAAAAAGATTATTTCTGCCTGACGTAGTTTGAGTTCAACCTGAAACTTTGTCAACGAATTCCAAATACATTTTAAGATTATGGCACTCTGGGTAATGGGTCAGCGTGGGGAGGGGGTTCAAGATGGTGGAGTGAGCAGTTTAATTCTTAAGGGCTCTGATTTAAAACCTTCATTTTTACTCTAAACAACAATTCAGACTTACCGAGAACATCTTTAAAAGTTTTTTCAACACTTTTTTTAACTGAAAGAGATACATTCCCTTCTTTCCTCTGACTTTTTTCAACCAAAACAATGACCGCCGTTAGCAAAGATGATACATTTCATAAATAATATATTGATTTAAAAACAATGTACATTTGTGAGAATTTGGACTATTTACAAAGAAAGTAAAGATGCATGTTATTTTGCCATAAGAGGGCGCAGTTGTATTATTTTGCCCATGAACTTTTAATTGGATCAAAGATTTCTTGTTTGACAGGAATATTCAGGTATGAGTTGGGACGGCGATGTCTGGTACTCCCCAGGGCAGTGTGATAAGCCCAATTCTTTTTTCTATTATGATAAATGATGTTTCTGAACAGGTTGATATTAGTATTGAACGGTCGCTGTTTGTGGATGATGAGCATTATGGAAAAGAGGGAAAAATATTTAAAAATAACAATGAAAATGCAAGAGGCCATGAATATTGTTGAAAAGTGGTCTTATTTATGGGGGTCTAGGTTTTCTGTGGAGAAAACTAAAGCAATGTTTTTTAGAAGGAAAAAGAGATTTGATGCAAATATTAAGATATATGGACAAGATGTGGAACAAGTGAAGGAGTTTAAGTTTTTAGGAATGTGGTTGGACTCTGGATTAACATGGAATTATCATATAAATCATAATATGTCAAAATGTAAGAAGATTCTAAATGTGATGAGGTGTCTTTCTGGTGAGGAGAGGGGGGCAAGTAGATCAGTATTAAATAAGATATATTATATATATATAGCTCTGATTAGATCAGTATTAGATTATAGAAGTAGTGTATATGGTTCAGCCACAGTAAGCGTGTTGATTGACAGTTCTTATTTAGCCAATCACAAGGTAGGCTGTAACAAGTTTGTTTGTGATCGTTACGTCTGCAGAGCGTTAGTTTCTCCTTAGTTATGGGGTGTAGAGCGACCTTGTGGTTGTGTCTGTGTGTGTAAATGATAAACCATAAGTAATGATGAGAATACAAGAGCACACCCACCTCAAGTTAGCCATCTGCTAACTATGCTAATACTAACAGCCATGCGGCCCGACCATAGCCATTAGCACATGATAAAGCTACACTCGCTTGTTTGTTTGTTGTATTTGTTTATATTTTAATGACATGAATGAAGCAGAGAAAAATATGTCCTTATTTATTGTTTCCTGCTTTATCTTTAGTTTGGTGATAGTATCCACATTTGTATTTCTCAAAAGTATTTACGATTTATATATATATATATATATATATATATATATATATATATATATAGTTTATTTGTGTTACAGAACCACACACAATAAGACAACCCCTGTGAATGTTTAATAAAGAAGACAAACTCTGATTCATCTCCACATTGCATTCTTACTGATGCCCCCTGGCGGTCCCAACATATAAAAGCACCTCACCATGGGGTGTATCATCCACAGAAATTAAACCGTTGTGTTGTCTTTTTTTTTTTTTTTTTCTTTTTAAAGGATTTTTTTTGGCTCTAGTGGCCTTTATATGACAGTTGCTTGACAGGAAGGGGGTTAGAGAGAGCAGGGAATGACACGCAGGAAAGGGTCCCAGGCCGGGAATCGAACCTGGACCCGCTGCAGGTGAGGAGCTATAGCCTCTGTGCATGGGGCAGGCGCTCAACCCACTGAGCTACACACCGCCCCCGTTGTGTTGTCTTTGACTGTATGGTCTCATTTCAGGGTAAGTCGCTAAACAAACTAAGACAAACACATTAGTCTGAGTTTGAACCTGCTTCAGACATATAGTGATGTATCACCAAGTGAAGGTCCCACAGAGGACAGATATGTTACGCTTCCTCTGGTGGCCTGAAGGAAACCTGGATGAACCCATGCAGGAGTTCAAAATGACAAGTGGAAGTTTTTGTTTATGAAATAAAATAGTAACAGCAGAGTTGTTCTGGTCTCCATTCCTGAAGTAGAAAGAACATCAGAGGTTAAGGCACGAGACCTCTGTCACAACAACCTTCCAGAAGAACGAGTCTTAGGAGTTACCTCGTGCATTGAAACCGACTCCTTCAAGATCAAGATTAATGAGAAACCAATGACACAAACCAGGCGGGGCATTCTGTCATTTGTGAGTTCCACAAATGACATTCAAGACTTTTGTTGCAAATCAGGTATTACTTAGAAATCACTCAGAGGTCAATCAATGGAGGTACAGTATGTTAAACCCTGCTGATTACACATCTAGGGGAATGAAAGCAAGAGATTTCATCTCAAACAAATCCTGGATTCAAGGACTGAACCTCCTCAATTAACACTCATAATGTGTTAATGTTGATATTGTGCAAACTGATCCAATCAGTCACGTGTTTGTTATTATTCAGATTGGTACAGATTGAAAAGGCTATCGCCTGGAGGTTGAGATTTAAACAGCTACTTCAAAAACTCACAGGAGCGCAAAAATGGAAATTAAATTGTGCCAAATGCAGACAATTGTGTGTAGTAATTAGAAAAAAGTGTTTTTTACACCTGAGATGCGAGAGTATTTTAATTTTATTTCAGTTCTGGACGGCCCAGAAGATAAGTTTAGTGAAAGTTAGACACGTACACGTGGATGAACTGGTGGCATAAATTTAGAATGGATTCACCCCCCAGCTCCTGTGGACTTCTCTAAATATACCTGTTGTGTATGTGCCACCCCAGCACCCGTTGTGACTGTGGGTTTTACGACAGTATGACGTCAGAGCTGTTGTGAAAAAACAACAGAGTTTAGGGCACGCAGTGTGTGGGTGTGCTAGTGTGTTTTGTGTGAGGCACAATAAAGTTCTTCAGCAGCTAACGGGCTGTAATTCGTAAGTTACTTACATAACATTGGCGACAAGGATGGAGTTTCTGTTCCCACCTCTCTCTCCGTTCCTGGCCCTGCCCGGTGACCCGCCCGTGCCGTGGACTCGCTGGCATGAATCGTTTGAGACATTCATCACGGCCATGGGGCTAATGGACGCTAGCTCATTCACAACCTGGGCAGAGGATCTTCCGGACTCTCGGACCCGCCGCTACATACGACGAGTGTGTCACGTGGCTGTCGGCACACTTTGCTGCTCCTCAGAACGTCATGCTTCGGCGGATAGTCTTCCGACAGCGCATACAGCAGGAGGGTGAGTCCATTCACCATTACGTGGCTGATTTGAGGGGCTTATCAAGCCTATAAAATTTGGGCAGCTAGAGGAGGAGCTAATAAGAGATCAGCTGGCTGATCACACCAACAACCCAAACTCAGGGAGAAGCTACTAATGTCCCCTGATTATTTGTCCCTGACTATCGATATGGCATTCCAGATGGAGTCTTCAGCCTCATTAACAGTAAAACTAGTGAAGCCCAGCCATCTCACCTCGCCATCCACCCTCATGGTACAGACTATTTCACCGCCAGCTGTACACTCTCGCTCTGAGTCACCTGAAGACAGTTTTGAGGTTAACTTTGCCGGGCGCCAAAACACTACACCACGCCAGGCTTGTGGCAACTGTGGCTCGCCATCGCACACCGCTAGAGCTCCAGTCTGTCCTGCAAGGGGTCAGAAATGTCAACGCTGTGGAAAAAATAATAATTTTGCTAAAGTCTGCCGCTCTGCCCCAGGTGACAGCACATCATCATATTCACCCAACCAACGGGTACCGACAACCGTTCATTCGGTGAGCTCCGCCTCTCGGCCGTTTAGATGGTGCACAGTGGAGCTGGAGGGGGTGTGCCTGCCGTTACTGCTGGACACGGGTGCCTCCCGCTCACTCCTAAACGCTGCCACTGTCCGGCGGCTTTTCCCACATCGGACTCCCAATGCGGGCACTGAGGACCTGTACGGTTATGGACATTCTAAAATTGGCACGATCGACCTCCCTGTCTGCTATGGTCCCATTGTTTATCTTTCAGGTTTCCCAGCATGGGGCGAACCTCATGGGCCGGGACCTGTTCCTCGATCTTGGCTTCTCACTGCTGGACACCACAGGGTCCGCAATCATGTCTGTGGGCTCACCTGGCAGCAACGGTGGCCTTCTCTGTTCAACGGCCTGGGCTGCCTCACGGCATTTAATCAACAGCCTCTTCTCAGGACTGACGTGCACCCTGTCATTCAGCCACTACGCCGCCTCCCCCTCGCCCTGCGTGATGGCGTTACCGCCGAACTTCAAAAGCTCCTGGATGCAGGCATAATTGAGAGGGTGGATGCCTCACCTTGGAATTCCAACCTGGTGGTGGCTAAGAAAAAGTCTGGGGGGCTCTGCTCATGCATCGACCTCAGGGCAGTAAACAAGTTGGTGATCCCGGACAGGTACCCACTACCAACAGTGGAAGAACTGTCAGCCAAGTTTTATGGCTCCTCTGTTTTTTCCAAACTCGACCTCCGCCAGGGGTATCTACAGGTCCCGCTGCACCCTGACAGCCGCAACCTGACGGCATTTGTGACCCACGTTGGTGTTTTTCGCTACTCTCGCGTGCCGTTTGGCCTCAGCTCAGTGGTGGCCAGGTATTGACCGTGACATAGAGGTGATGGTGAAAGATTGTGCAGCTTACCTGGTCAGCGGGAAGACTGGTCCACCACCGTTGCCACCACTGCAGGCCCTACAGTGGCCGACTGCGCCCTGGGAGCACATCCAGGTGGATATTTGTGGGGAGCTCCATGGCGTCTCACACCACCAGCGGTTCCTTCTCGTCACCTACGACCTCCATTCAAAGTGGCCAGAAGTTCTGGCAGCGGGGTCCATCACGACTCGGGTGGTCACCGACTTCCTCGCCTCCCTGTTTTCTCCCTGGGGTATCCCTACCACCATTACGACGGATAATGGCCCACAGTTCATATCAGTGGAGTTTGCAGCCTTTTTTGAGGGCCGGGGAATAAAACATATTCGTACGGCTTTTTACCACCCCGAGGCAAATGGGGGGGTTGAAAGATTCAACCAAACTCTGAAAAATGGGATCAGAGCCCACTTGGCTCATGGCCTGCCCTTCTCATCTGCGCTGCTCAGCACCCTATTGCACTATAGGGCGAGCCCACACTCCACCACCGGCAGCTCTCCGGCACTCTTGATGATCGGGCGGGAGCTCCAGCTTCCCCTGGATTGACTGCGGCAATCTGCGGTTCTGCAACCAGCTGTAACACCTCAACACAGCAGCCGGGTTAAGGAATGCCAACATCATATGAAGCAGCAGTTTGATAGGAAACGGAAGGTGAGACCACCCGATGTTTGAGTGCTGGACTGGGTCCGTGTTCATCGTCTAAGTCGGAACCATAAGCTTCTCTCCTTCTGGTCTGCTCCAATGTAAGTCACTCGCAGGCTGGGGCCAGCCACTTTCCTCCTGTCTGATGGATCCCGGTGGCATGCAAACCGACTCGGAACCCTCCAAGGCGCACCACGGGACAAGCGTGAACTTTGACTCCATTGTTGGGGACTTTGAGTGTCCTACTGTGTGGCTGGAGGTTCCAGCCGGACTCCAGCCTCCTGAGCCAACGGGACTGACGGTTGATCCGGCGGTTCGTCCTGCTCGAGCCAGAGTCAGACCGAGTTACTTGACAGACTATGTTACAGACTTCTGACTTGAAAGTGCTGGACTAGAGCATAGTCTGTCTTGTGGCAGAATAATCCACATGACTATGCTGGTAACTGGTAGTCTACCCAGTTTACCTAGTTAGGGTGTTGTGTTCAATTGTAACAGAGATGTTCCATTGTTATCTATGGGGGGGGATGTTGTGTATGTGCCACCCCAGCACCCGTTGTGACTGTGGTTTTTACGACAGTATGACATCAGAGCTGTTGTGAAAAAACAACAGAGTTTACGGCACGCAGTGTGTGGGTGTGCTAGTGTGTTTTGTGTGAAGCACAATAAAGTTCTTCAGCAGCTAAGGGGTTGTAATTCGTAAGTTACTTACATAACAATACCTTTTGACTGTTCCTTATTTGGTGATTACGTTTCAAAACATTTATTTTCATGTTTGTTTGACCGTTCGCTGTTTAGACCGGACGGACGGGTTAAGTTATGACGGGACCCGGAAGTTGTTGGTGGGCAATGGCCACGGCTGTGTTGAAAGCTAACGGCAAAAAATGCACATTTTTCGCGGATACGGCATTATAAATACTGATATTTTCACCACGTACTATATAACCAAATGTGCACCTTGGATGCAGATAGTGAACACACACACAAACATTTAGAGAGAGAGAGAGAGAGTTGAGACAACGGAAAAGTTCCCGGAAGTTTTAAATAGTTCCAGTGGTCTGGTTTTTATTTCCTCTACACACGCATTTCAATAACCTGTGACGGAGTATGTGCATGCGCGCACATGTGTGAGAGAGAACCTATGGAGGAGTGACAGGTAGCAAGTCACACACACACACACCTCAAAACACGCCCTCAGAAATGCAAAAAAATACAGAAAATGACTCCAAAAAATATATTACAGAAAAATACACCAAACAACATACATTTGAAAATGACTCAAAATACACAAAACTAATGAAAATGGATGATGATGATGATGATGATGATGCTACAGTGAATCTGTTTAGAAAAGTACGACGATCAACTTTAGAATGATTAATTACAGTGTGTGTTTGTGACAACAAGAGATTTTATTCATGGAAATTAAATTGTGCCAAATCCAGACAATTGTGTGTAGTAATTAGAAAAAAGTGTTTTTTACACCTGTGATGTGAGAGTAAAGTGTGGTAAAGTATAGTTACATGTTGTGGTTATTGGGTCTAAAACACCAATGTTTGTTTGTAAATGATAGAGAAAAACTATAATAAATAATAATAATGCATTGGATTTTATATCTTTCACTCCACACTTAGTGGTGGTAAGCTACAATTGTAGCCACAGCTGCCCTGGGGCAGACTGACAGAAGCGAGGCTGCCATAGTGAATTATGGCCCCTACGGCCCCTCCCACCACCACCAACACACACGCACAAACTATCATGTGACATGTTACAGAAACTGAGATTATTTTTTAACTTCTGACCTTTTTATACAACAGCAATACAGAGTAATATGATCCCTCTGTGTGCGTGTGTGTGTGTGTGTGTCACACCCTGTAGCAGACAACGACGAGTTGTAACTTGTCCGTCCAATCAGAGGAGACGCCATCCACAGTCTGATGTTTAGTGTGTGTATTGTTTTGTGTGTTTCTCCTTGTTGGTAAAGGTCATATTGTGTCAGATAACTTTATTTTCAAACTAAAATCACATTAAAGCTGCAGTATGTAGAATGGTGAGACGCTCCCCCCTCCCCTCCTAAACTAAACACATACTGTGGAATTCTCAGAGCGACTGTTTTCTCCATAGAGACTAGTAACAAATGTAGGGACTTTATCTGGTGTTATTGGAGAATTGCCTGATGTTTTAGAGACATGAGAACACGTATCACTCACTGCTGTGAGCACAGTAAGACGTTCACAGTCACTGCTGATCCTCAAACACAAGCAGCTGATCACAGCAGACACACTCCACACTGTAAATGAAACAAGTCTGTTCTTTGTCTCCACCTTAGATAATGTTTCTCTTAGGTTTACAAGTTATTTATCTCTTCTGTTATCACTCTCTCTCTCTGACTCGGGGCAGACTGCGCACGGATTGAAAGCGGATCGCTAACAGTCCGCCGCACACACACACACACACACAGAGGACACTCTGTGACTCCGTTCCTCCTGAACACGTTTGTGCCTTTATTCTGTTGCTTCTTCACTTCGCTCTTCCTTTTTCCTCTGGCTTTGCCGTGTAACCGCTGAGGTAAAAGCCACATCAGAGACGTCAGATGGAATATGAACTACTCTCAGATACAGAACCCGCATAAACTTTTGACAAGCAGCTTGAGAAGCCAATAGTAATGTTTATAAACATAACGTACCCGCACTTGAAAACCCTCGGCCTGACATTTGAAAAATCCTCAAAATATTAACTGTCACATGACCAAGCGATGCATTTCACTGAATTTATAATTGGAAATGGTTCATCCATGACATTTATAATACCGGTAGAGGAATAAAACATGATTAAATATGATTACTCGCCTGTTTATGCATATTATTTATTACGTAGTATTTTCTGTGACAAACACAAAGATAAAAAATGTTGCCACTAATCAAGAGCCCTGAGTGAGTGAATGTCACCTACAGCCAGGTATCAATGGTCCACCTCCTTCTTTAAAATCAGTCCACCACTAAGTTTTTCAAAATCCTCAAAAACACTGTTTTTTTTCGCCAAAAATCAACCGACCGGAATTTTTTTTCATACCCTGGAATCCCCCCCCCCCCCCCCCCCCCCCCCCCCATTAATACCAATGTTTTGGTGTGAGAACGGTTGGTGGGTATTGCATTAAAAGACCAACACCACTCTACACACACACACACACACACACACACACACACACACACAGTCAGACGAACTGTTGACAACACACTTCGGCCGAGGGCAAAGAATCATGGATCATCTCTGTTGGTAGAAAGATCCCTGATTGGCTGAAGTCCAGCTACACAGCTGTATTTCTAAAGCTCATTTACAGAGGTTCACTGTCTACTCAGAACACTTTGGATTACCAAAAATAACTTACATACTGCAGCTTTAAATGAACAATAAGAGTAAAGTTTACGCAACTGATTGTGGTTCTAGATGAGAATCATTGTGTTTTATTGAGTGTGTCACTACTTTTCCTTGTTTTGTGTTTCTTAGATTGTGTTTTAATTATTTTCACCTTCTGTTTGGTGTGTGTGTGTGTTTTTGTTCTGTTTTTGTGTCATTAAATGAAAGGAGAAGTGAAACTGTGACACACACGTCTGTTTGTTTATCAGTACAACATGAAGGCTGTCTACCAGTTGGAGTGTGTGTGTGTTATCCCTTCTTTAAATGGGAAAGTTTCATTGGAATTAAGAATATTTCATGAACTTGTTGTGTATTTTTTGTGTTGGTCGTTTAAACTTCATTTTGATGACGTAAAGAAAGCAGAAGAAGAAGAAATGAGAGAGAAAAAGAATTTCAAAGGAGGGATTTCCAAAGTATGACGTTACACACTGAGATTACATCACAGAAAAACCCAGTACACACACACACACACACACACACACAGTTGTTACTTTTTTTAAATTTATGATTTATGTCTGGTTTAATTTATTGTTTGTGTTTGTTAATTAATGAATCAACCGATTTTTATTGACTGTTTATATTTATTTATTTGCTGTTTAATTTATTGTTTCTATGTGTATTTAATTTGTTTGTTTGCTGTTGTTTTTTTATTATTGTCCTTCTCTTTTAATTTTTTTTTTTTTTTACTTTTTGATTTCTTGTTGTTTTCTTGTAGTTTTCCTCGGGTTTATTTGTTTATTTACAGTTTATTGTTTGTTTTCTTGTTTGTCTCCTCTTTTTTTAAATATTTACTTACAGTTTATTGTTTGTTTATTTGTTTGTCTCCTCTTTTTTAATATTTATTGTTTGTTTATTTTGTTTGTCTCCTCTGGGTTTTTTTCCGGTAAATTCCAAAGAGCGCTGCTGACGTCACGCCTGTTCCTGGTCGCTGATTGGAGGAGCGGGATGATCCTGGGCTATAAATGAAGGAGCGGAGGAACAGAAGTGAACTTTAAACCCGGAGAAAGCTCTTCAAAGTCGGTCAGGAAACGGATCAGAACCCGCTCTAACTGTTGGATTATAGGTCGGACTTTACCAACACTCACTCAGGACTTCCATCTTGTCCTGTTTCACTTTAATAAACACTTGTTTGGTGGTTTTTCTGGACTTTTTGGACAGCCATGCTCAGCCTGGGCCTCGTGTTCTTCCTCTCCGTCTCCGTGTTCTCAGAGTCGGTGAGTCTGGCTCTCTTTACCTCCTTTTTATTCCTCTGGAGCCTTTAGCCCCGCCGGGTTCACCTCCAGGGTGACCCGGGCCTGTGAGTGAAGCAGCTCTGATTCACCCGCCGCTCGGTGCTCGGTCCCGGGGGGAGGGGAGGCTTCAGGGCCTCGCCCCCCGTGGATCCCCGGGCTGTCCCAGCGGGGTCCGCCCGGCCCGGGGCTCCAGGGCCGGTGCCGAGGTGTCCTGTAGCTGCCCCCCACCCCCACATATCAATGATTACTGTATATAATAATAATCCGTTACTGACTCCTCTGTAACTGATCGTTACTCATTTACAACAAGTTACATTTTAATCAAAGGACACAAGTTAATGATAACATGTTTATTTAAAGGTTATTAATCACGATCTGTCTCTGATTCTAATGAATATTTCATAAATGTGAGACATTAAATTATCTTAGTGAAAAAGTTTGTTTATCTACAGTGATCGGGTGTTATAGCCCCGCCCCCTTTGGTGTGTGTGTCCTTTGATCACACTGAGCAGCTGATGTTAGGGATGGAGTGGTCATCGTGTTATCCTGTGACCAGGATGTGGAAGGAAACAAATATGTTTATTCTAGTTTTCACCAGTAGGGATTGGACCTGATTCTGTGTACAGTAAAGTATTGATCGCCCCCTGATCACTGATTCATCTGATTGATTTTAGCTGATATTACATGTGTTTATTCAGCAGACGTAGTGTCTGTTAGCGTGTGATTGCTAACAAACGCTAACAGACTGAGCCTGTGTTAGTTTGTAGTTGCTAACAGACTGAGCATGTGGTTGCTAATAGATGCTAACAGACTGAGCGTGTGTTAGCATGTAGTTGCTAACAGACTTAACATGTGGTTGCTAAGAGACTTAGCGTGTGGCTGCTAACAGACTGAGCGTGTGGTTGCTAATAGATGCTAACAGACTTAGTGTGTGGTTGCTAACAGACGCTAAGAGACCGAGCATGTGTTAGTGTGTGGTTGCTAACAGACTGAGCATGTGGTTGCTAATAGATGCTAACAGACTGAGCGTGTGTTAGCATATGGTTGCAAACAGACTTAGCGTGTAGTTGCTAATAGACGCTAACAGACTTAGCGTGTGGTTGCTAAGAGACTTAGCGTGTGGTTGCTAAGAGATTTAGTGTGTGGTTGCTAACAGACGCTAACAGCCTTAGCGTGTGGTTGCTAACAGACGCTAACAGCCTTAGCGTGTGGTTGCTAACAGACTGAGCATGTGTTCGCGTATGGTTGCTAACAGGCGTTAACAGACTGAACGTGTGGTTGCTAACAGACGCTAACAGCCTTAGCTTGTGGTTGCTAACAGACTGAGCATGTGTTCGCGTATGGTTGCTAACAGGCGTTAACAGACTGAACGTGTGGTTGCTAACAGACGCTAACAGCCTTAGCTTGTGGTTGCTAACAGACTGAGCGTGTGTTAGCGTGTGGTTGCTAACAAAGCTCCAGTTTGTGTTCCCTGCTCTGCTTTGTTTTCACTGCTGGTGTCAGGTGTGTTGCTCTGTTTTCACAGGTGTCTTTGTTGTGTTAGCGTTACTTTGGCCCCGCCCCCTGCCCTGATAGGTCAGGACAATGGTTTCGGACGCACCGCCACCTTTAATTATGATTGCATTAACTAATCAGAATCAGGCTGTGATTAGTTAATGTTAGGGATGTAACGATGTCATCCTGTTGTTTAGATCATTGGGGTCACAAGACACTGAGGGGGTCACCAGATGTTTAAAAAAAAAAAAAAAAAACTAAGAATATATTTTGAACAATTGGAGCCCATTTGTCTTTATTTTTACTCATTTTGCAACCACACCAAACTCATCATATTTGAACCAATCAGAGGTGTCACTGTGATTTAATGGTTGGTTATATCCATGTTTAGACACAAATGTAACAGAGTGTTACGATACATGATTTGATTATTGTTGATCTCACTAAACATCTGTACGCATGTTTTTAATAAAAATGTTAATTTGACGCCGTTACCAACATTTAAAGCTTGTTAGTCATTTATTAACAGATTTGGAAAAGAACAGTCGTACGATGTTCATCACTTATAAACCCTTTTTACCACTTTTACACCTAATGTCACATATTTTTACCAATTATTGTCACTTTTAACCTCTTTTCACCATATTTCATGATTATTTTGGCCTTACATTGACCATTTGTCATGTCTATTAATTGTTCCAATATTTGAACCATTTTTACCACTTTTTCAGTCTGTTTTTGTCTACTATAATTTACTACTTTTAACCGTTATCTGTGGTTTTTAAAATCCCATTTTATTAGTGATTAAAACCATGATTTCCATCTTTAAGATGACTATAATAATAATAATAATAAACGTTCCTGGATAACAGTGGATATTATTCAGATGAATAAATAAATGTGGTTATCACAGATTCATAGAACAATAGACCATCATTTTACTGACTTTATGGATGGACCCCAAAAATCTCTCCCCTTTATTCCCCCTATAGATGGTCCTGTCTCCACATGACTGTTCTTCAATGTTCATGTCTGTGTTCAACCACCTTCAGCTACAGTGGGGGTCCCTGCTCTATGGGACCTTTATTTTGGAGGGTCCCCGCTCTCTGGACCTTTATTTTGGAGCTCATGGCCTAATAAAAGTTGAGAACCACTAGTTTAAATTATTTAAATAACAGGTGGGATTAAAACCTAGAAGAAGCTGTGAAGTGAATTATTTAAATAAACTTATCCACAGGATTGCTCCCTACTGCCCCCTACTGATGGAGGATGATATAACTAATCAGAAAAATGAACGTGAACAGCTTCACTTAAAATCAGCTAGTAACAGGAATCCCTCTCATGAATGAACGACTGATTGTGTAGAAATCTGTTGCTATGTAATCACACACTACACAGGGTTTCCTGCAAACCTTAGGCTGATTCAGTGGTTGGTATTTCACTGGAAAAGAAATGTAAATATGTCTGACGCACACGTTTTAGGACTATATCACATGTTTGATCCTGTATATTTCCATTAAATGTGTAGTAAACAACAATAAAAACACTTGTATGAGGATAATTAGACTCTTTTATGCTTGTTCACTAAAGTGTTTAATAAAGTAGTGTTTATCTCTGTAGTGACCTCATATCGGAGGAGGGGGTGGAGTCTGGAGCTCCATCCCGACCCTTGTCACGTTCTCCTTCCACATTTCTCAGCGCCAACCCTCTGGTTTCCTCTGAGGAATGTGACCTCTGCTGACCTTGACCAGCCCTGGGGGGGGGGGAATTGGACACACTTGAGGAGACTTGAGCAACTCTTTGAAGTGGGTTTGAAGTGATGCAGGAACACAATCTACACTGTGTGTGTGTAAAGATGTACTTTGGACTCACATTCACAACAAGAACACACACACACACACGAGGGAGGACACATTGACACCATCAAGTCTGACCAGAGGTGTGTTCCATAAAGGAGGTTTAACAAACTCTGAGTCTATCCATAAACTCTAGGTCAACATACCCAGCGATGGGAAACTCTGTGTATCTGATTCCATTAAAGCTGGTATGAAGTGGATCAATAAACTCTGAGTATGTAAACCTTGGGTTACTGACGTGCACGTGTAATAAAAAACCATCATCAATGGATCAGAGATTTAATCGAGCTGCCATGGCAACCAAACGGAAAATAGTGATTTATTCACCGTAATGGGTGAAATAAGCTGGTGTTTGATGAATATGATCCTGTTCTAAAGGTGTGTTCAGTCTTCATAGGATGTCTGCATAGAGTCCTCCTGTTACACTGGATATTAAGACAGTAAATGCCGCTTGATATCGCATCATTTATATTGATTTTTTTTATGTAATATTGTCGCCAGAGTCATCTCTACGTCCTAAAAAATGTCAGGAAGTATTTGATCAAAGTGTTCTCAGTAGAACCAGACTTATGGTTTAAACCTGCTTCAGCCAATCCGTCCGTGACCACACCCCCTTTTACCATTTTATGAAACTCTTCTCAGCTTCAATCTCTCCAGCTCAGCCAATCAGCTGACAGTGTTTAGATTAATTACACGTCCTCATAAGACGCACTAGAGCATAGGTGGGCAAACTACGGTCCGTGGGCCACATCCGGCCCGTTGGTCTTTTTAATCCGGCCCGCCGAAGCCAAAATAAACAATTAAAACACAAAATGAACCGTCTTACTCCGTAATTTATCTCAACACTCGTTGGAACCAAATGTTCTCTACTTACGCCCGCCCTTTTCCAGCCACTCAGCCAATCAACACGCAGAACACATGTAAACAAAGACGAACATTGGCAGAGAAAGCTGCACGTAGCAATGATGCCTTCATGGCCATGGGAAACCACAACACTCGTTGAATAAACTACATTGGGTCTCAGTCCGTTACAATATCATAATTATGACTGTATTCCTTTGCCTTAGTCCTTTGATGCCTGACATCCTACTGGGTATAGACAGAATATGTAAGATGGGGAAGAAAGCAGAGTTAGATTGGTCACCACCATCACACACCCACAAAGAAGAAGAACTTACTCATGGTAGAAGCAGGAACTTGGATATCTGGCCAGATAAACAGTTCTTCCACGTCAGATAATCAAAGTAAGCTGTTTGTTGATGTTTTATTGCGGGATCACGTGGTGTCACGTGATACACCTGGTGGAGGTTGACAGTGCAAGACCCCGGCACTGACACAGCGATACATATCTACAACAATGAGTGGCCCAAAGAGTGTTTAATAATGAATGGACAAGTAAATACTTTTCACTGAAGTCAAAGGCTGTTTATCTTCTTCATAAAGAAACTGTTGTGGTTTTAAAGAAATAAAACATCCATCACTTTTCCTCCAAACATGCTGTTAATTATACTAATAACTATTAACAAATTATGTTGGAGGGTTTTTTCATGCTAATACTTTTTATTTAACTGAGCTACTTTTACACACACTATATATATATATATATATATATATATATATATATATATATATATATATATATATATATATATATATATCCCACATGTGCCCATTGACCCCAAATAATCCTGACAAATAACAGTTGTTAAAATGTGTTGAACCAAAAGGGAACAAGTAATATTAATTACTTGTTCCCTTTTGGGGAAACTCATTATCTGAATTAAAAAACAAACGAATGTAAAGAAAAAAGAAATAAATTCAGTACAAGTATGAAATGAACTAACAGGGAACAAGTATCATCATGTTTCATAAATAAATCAAAACTAAATGAAATTATTTACCTGCATAAAAAATACATGTAAAAGTACAGCAGTCCAAATATTCAGGAAACAACACTTTGTTTACAATCTGTGCCAAAAAGCTTCAGAAAGTAAATAAATGTTTTAAATCAGATAAAAGTGTGTTTCTGCTCCACTTCACATGCTGACGTAAATCATTATGTTTGTATTTTAGTTACATTTTGATCCCAGTCACGTTTCTAATGTAGTCTTAATTTAATGATCTTTTAATTTCTGATACATTTTAGGATTCTAAATTTTTCTAGTAAGGATCTTTATTGTCGTTGAAAAAAGGGTTTTTAAGAAGATTGACATGAAATTGTAAATGTCATTCAGTCATGTCTCCATTCTCTACCACACACTGCTTTACTAACAGGTCTGTCTCTCCTTAAATGTACACTTTCTTTAGAATTGGGGATAAATTTGGGTGAAAGTTACAAATCTGTAACATATTGTTGTTTTATTATTTAGTTAATTTATCATAGAAATCAACTGATCATGTGATCACACACTGATCATGTGTGTTTGATAAGTTTTTAACACCTGTCAGAGTTTAATAAAGAGATGATGTAACACATAATTAAATAATATATAATTAATGAGACTAGTGAGTGTTTGATGAGCTCAGCACTAAATGAACAGCAGGAGCAGCAGTGGTGCTGTTGGATGCTGTTGGATGTCACATCCAACACTGTAGACGCTGCAGGTACAGGTGAGCTGTGCACGGAGGTACGTGCACTGTGTGCACATCTCTTAAAGTGATAGTGTATCTTTGTCATTGGGAGCCTTAGTGCTCCGCCCTGTCCCTGAAGCCCCTCCTTCTCTGTATATCCACAGCTTTCTCATTATTAATCTCTGATCAATAAATAAACACATTTATACGTGTGGTAAACAGAGGTGATGATACACACGTATATATTATATATTATTACTGATGGTTTAAACACACTGTGATATCATTAATAATACGCTACACATTAAACATGTAATAATGATTATATCATCATTTGTATGGATTTAAAATCATTAAAACATTTACATAATATTCTGTTTAATTTACTTTTAAAATACTGTATTAAAGTGGTATTTATAAAATATAAAAGAAGTCTTTGACTTGTTTTTTGTTTTGTAGATTTTTATTGAACGTTTTAAAGCATCACTAAATGACTTCTTTAATAATGATGATGTGGTTTCATGAGTGACTCAGCAGATTAAACCTGGTCAGGAATACGTTATCCACACACTCTTGTTATTGTTTTCAGTCAAAAAACTGCACATTACAGTAAAACACATGGATATTCACGCAGCATGACTTAGCCTTTAGCCTAGCCGCTAGTCCTCCGTAGCAGCCACACTTCTACTGTCTGTTGCTCCGCCTCCACCTGCTCTAGTGGCGGTGAGAGCTGGCAGGAAAACCCACTGCTTCATGGGCCGCTGGGTGGTCTCAGCGTAGCGTCCTGGGCTGCGTAGGTTTCCCCTCACATCGGCCGTTACCGTGCCTCGGCTGCCGACAACGTTTAGTTAGAGACTTATTATCATATATTATCTAACAGCTAAAACGTTGTGAGTTATTATGTTAAAACAGGAATAAATCAACATTGTTCACCTTGTTGTCATGAGTCAGTTCAGCATCAGAGGAACATCTCAATAAATCTACTTTATCACTATTTTATATTATTAGGTTGTTTGATATGCTTGATTTTAATATTTGTATTGTTTAGTGTTTTGTTAAAATTATCCAGTATTTTTTACTATTTTATTTATACATTTATGGTGTTTTATTTAGAATTATTTATTTTGTGTGACATATTGTTAAAAATGTTAAATAAATAATGAACATCAGTTTAATTTTTGTTATTTTTTGTTTTTCAATTTAAAACAAATTAAGGTATTGATAAAGTACTGGATCAATAATAGTAGTATTATAGTAATATACTCATCCCTAGATTTGTTTGCTTTATTGTTTTAATCTGTGCTTTAAAATCTACATTTAAATTTTGAATAAATCTGAAATTGTGTATTATGAAACAAATTAATTTATTGCTTATGTTCATTGAAAAATACATGACAAGAGGCTTTTGAAATAAAAATCACATTTTAAATCACAATATTGAGGAAAAAAAATTGCAATTAAATTTTTTTCAAACTCATTCATCCCTAATTTACAGACCATCAACTTTCCTGTGACTAACCTTAAGATAAACTAAACCATATATATTCTATATAACTGTATATAATGTAATCCACTGTATTGTCTTCATAGAGAAGGTATTTATGGCTCCAGGAGGACTTTAATCCAGGTGAGATGAGGTTCAATGGTTCCTTGTAGAGTAAAGGTTACAGACCCCTGACCAGGGGAAGAGGGTTAGGAGACCCCACTATCAGAGCTGGACCCTCTGAATTTAATTCATGAGGTGAAACAATGCAGATGATAAGTTGGTTATGTTACTGTTAAATTAATTCATGTACAGCATTTCTGTAAAATAATAAAACATAATACATGTAACATGTTATGATTTACATCTTTTAAAATGATATAAAATAAATAACCTGTTATTTCAGCCACTGCTTGTTGCAGAAAACCTAATATTGTCACTAAAACACTTTATAGAAAACTACAGTACACTATTTAAGTCAGTTATTCATTAGCATGTATGGCTATTCTATTTTTCTAGGGTTTTGAAAACTGATGAAAATCCATAATTCACTTTCTGAAATATGAACGATTAACGTTAATCACATGAATATTTAGGTTTTCACTACTGTGATAACATAACCTCAGACGCTGAAGGTTTTTATTCCATCTCCATCATTCCAGTGATATTTATGTTCACCAATCAGAGATGGTTACAGGACACACGTTAGTATGCACTACAGTGAGTCTCTGAGTGCGTTAACAACTACACTATAAAATCTACGTTAATGAAAACAGAATCTATTGTTGAACACGTAAATGAACAGAATCAGGTTTAAACGCCGTCATCGTGAGGAAAAGGATGTTTTTTTATGCATTAATGTTCTTCCTCCTCTCATCCTGTCCTCTTCTAACATCACCAAACACGTCTAACCTGTAAACATCTACACTAATCATCACCACCACTGCCTGTTTAACTTTAATGTGTCTGTAAAAGATCCGTTTGTTTCTCATGTAGTGCTGCATCGCTCCATGAAAACATGACTCAGCATTAATCATCTTCACCTGCTCAGAGCGTTTAAACATCTCATCAGAGCGACAGAAGATCTGTGGATATAGATGTTCTGTTGTTGTGGACGAGACCATCAATACCAGTGATTGTAGAGTCTGAGACATCATAGATTATTGATCACTTCTGACACTGTAAATATGTAAATATGGATCCCATTCCTATGATGAACAGCCATCCACGTTATGCTGTGTTGGGTGTGTGCAGAGGAAAGGGTGGAGACAGAGTTGTTGAGACTCTGTAACTCCACACTGAGGATCCCACAGACCTGCAAGACAAAAGCCAGAAGGAGAACAGGAGCAAACACACAAGGGAAGAAGCAGACATAGAGGGAGTGTTTGAGAGAGGAATGGGACCCTCTCCGGTCCCTCTCTAACCTAAATGACCTCTCTCTTAACGCCCTCTCCAACCTCTCTCCAACCGAGCATGCCAGACCCCCCCGGCAGTCTATGCCTATTGCATCTTAACTATGAGCTATGAGCTGGTTCCTAACTAAAAGCTTTATCAAAGAGGAATGTTTTGAGCCTAACCTTAAAGGTAGAGAGGGTGTCTGCCCCCCGAACCGTGGTTGGTAGATGGTTCCAGAGAAGTGGGGCCTGATAACTGAAAGCTCTTCCTCCTATACTACTTTTAGAGATGAATGGAACAACGAGTAGTCCAGCATTTTGAGAGCGTAGTGTTCTGGGGGATTGTATGGCACTACAAGCTCCTTGAGATAGACTGGTGCCTGTCCATTTAGGGCTTTATAAGTGAGAAGAAGAATCTTGAATTCTATTCTATATTTTATGGGAAGCCAATGCAGAGAGGCTAATACAGGAGTAATGTGATCTCTTCTCCTAGTTTTAGTCAGTACACGTGCTGCAGCATTTTGAACCAGCTGAAGTGTCTTAAGCGACTTGCTCGGGCAGCCTGCTAAAAGAGAATTACAATAATCCAGTCTAGAGGTAACAAAAGCATGGACTAGTTTTTCGGCGTCGCCCTGAGACAGGATAGATCTGATTTTAGCAATGTTACGGAGATGAAAGAAGGCAGTTCTTGAAGTTTGTTTTATGTGAGAGTTGAAGGATAAGTCCTGATCAAATAGAACCCCAAGGTTTCTAACAGTTGTGCTTCGTGCCAGAGTAATGCCATCTAGGGCAGTTAGGCTAGCATAGGTTTCTCTAAGGTGTCGTGGGCCCAGTACAATGACCTCAGTCTTGTCTGAGTTGAGAAGAAGAAAATTTTGGTCCATCCAGGCCCTAATGTCCTTTAGACAGGCCTCAAGTTTAGATAGCTGATTTGTCTCACCTGGCTTCATTGATACATACAGTTGGGTATCATCAGCATAGCAGTGGAAGTTAACAGAGTATTTTCTCATAACATTACCAAGGGGGATCATATAGATGCAGAAGAGGATTGGACCTAGCACAGAGCCCTGAGGAACCCCGTAGCTTACTTTAGTGTACACAGAAGACTTATTATTCACGTGTACAAACTGGTACCTATCAGATAGGTAGGACTTAAACCAGTTTAGGGCAGTCCCTGTGATTCCAAGTAATTCCTCTAATCTCTCTAGTAGAATATAGTGATCTATAGTGTCAAAAGCTGCACTAAGATCTAATAAAACCAGCTCTGAGAGTCGTCCTTCATCTGAAGCCCAGAGTAGATCATTAGTTACTTTAACTAAAGCAGTCTCTGTGCTGTGTTGAGCTCTAAAGCCTGACTGGAAGTCCTCGAACAGGCTGTTGTTTTGAAGGAAGTCACAGAGCTGAGCTGCCACAACTTTCTCAAGAATCTTTGAAATAAAAGGAAGATTAGATATAGGCCTGTAGTTTGCTAAAGTGCTGGAATCAAGAGTAGGTTTTTTGAGAAGGGGTTTGATTACAGCTACTTTAAAGGACTGTGGCACGTAGCCTATTGATAGGGATATATTTATTGTCTCCAACAAAGATGGGCAGACCAGGGGAACAACTTCTTTAAACAGCTTAGTTGGGATCGGATCTGAAAGGCAGGTCGATGGTTTGGAGGATGAAATAATAGAGTTAAGTTCCTGAAGTCCTATATGTGTGAAACAGTTTAGGTTAGGCCTATTTACATTTAATGGTACAGCAGGCCCAGGTGAAGGCAGGGAGTGGCTAATTTTATCTCTAATCTTGTGAATTTTATGGTTAAAAAATGTCATAAAGTCCTCACAGCTGAGGGCTAGAGGAATCATGGGCTCAATAGAGCTCTGACTTTGTGTTAGCCTGGCTACAGTGCTGAAAAGGTACCTCGGATTATTTTTATTTTCTTCAATTAGTGAGGAGTAGTATGTAGATCGACTATGTCGTAAGGCTGTCATGTATTTACTATGGCTTTCTTGCCAGAGTATTCGTGACTCCTCTGTTTTATTGGAGCGCCACATTCTCTCTAATTTACGGGTTGTTTGTTTGAGTGTGTGAGTTTCAGAGCTAAACCACGGAGCTTTCCTCTGACGTTTAATAGTTTTTTCCCTCAATGGGGCAATTGAGTCCAAGGTGGATTTTAGTAGACTAGCAGAGCTATCGACAAGCAGATCCAGTTGAGAGGGGTTATAATTAATATCCTAGTTATTTATTGGATGGTGCACTGAGTGTAAGGCAGCAGGAATGGCCTCTTTAAATTTAGCCACAGCACTATTGGACAGATTTCTACTCCTAACTATTTTATTGCACAGTGCGAGATCCTCTAGGATAATGTTAAAAGATATTAAAAAGTGATCTGATAGCAAAGGATTTTCAGGGTAGACTTTTAGTTCATTAATATCAAGGCCATATGTTAGAACAAGATCAAGAGTATGATTTAAACGATGAGTAGCTTCATTAATAGTTTGAAAAAAGCCAACTGAGTCTATTAGGGACATAAAGGCTGAGCTCAGGCTATCACTATCTTTGTCCACATGGATATTAAAATCTCCTACTATCAGTATTTTATCAGAACTGAGGACTAAGTTTGATATAAACTCAGAGAATTCTGATAGAAATTCAGAATAAGGGCCTGGAGGACGGTAAATTATCACAAATAAGACTGGCTGGAAGGTTTTTGATTTGGTATGAGATAAATTTAGAACCAGGCTTTCAAAGGAAGTGTAACTGGCCTTTGGTTTAGGATAGATTAGGAGAGAGGAATGATAAATAGCTGCTACACCACCTCCACGGCCTATGTCTCGTGGCATATGAGTATTTAAATGGCTGGGAGGAGTGGCTTCATTTAAACTAACATATTCATCTTGATACAGCCATGTTTCAGTTAAACAGAATAAATCAAAGTTATTTTCTGAGATAAGGTCATTTACTAGTAGAGATTTGGATCTCAGTGATCTAATATTTAATAGAGCACATCTAATGCTTTTATGTTTTGGTGTTTCTAGATTTGAGATTTTAATTTTTTTCAGATTTTTATAATTGATAGCTCTTTTATTTGATTTTATGTTAAAATCATTGTGAAATATGGGTCGGGGGACTGACACCGTCTCTATAAAATAATATTATGTGATGTGTTGCACATTTATTTTTGTTTAATCATTACAGTCTGGAATGATGTCATCAGGATCATTTATATTAGATTAATTTAAATTAAGTTGATCAAAACTTAATCAATAAACCTGATCAGATTCAGTAAATTATTGATCCCTGAGGGTAAATATGGTGATATTAATAGGGATGTCCCTATACAACTTTTTCACTTCCAATATTGATCCGATATGATATTAGCACAAATCATACATACATTTATAACTAGGGATGTAACGATTAATCGTAAGGCAGTTAAAAATCGATTCATAGGTATCACGGTTGATATCGATTTTCTGACAATTGAATCGCAGTACTTTTTTTAACCAGCAGAGGAAGTGTTGGCGGCGGGCGGAGTCTGCTACTACTTTCTTTCTGGCCGCCTTCTACTCTTAAATATGTTAATAAATGATTCATTACCCCTTTAGTACCAAAAGAATATCTGTAATATTACTTGAATATCTGTAAAAGTCACATTTTTCTATTAGCTCTGTCTGCTAGCATAGCTTCTCTTCTTCACTGCAAGATATCTGCATGCCAACCGACCACTGGGTGACCAGCGCCCTCTGCTGGTCCAAACAAATATGACATAAATCAGTGCAATCACGTTTTTTTTTTTTTTTAAAGTCCAATTGTTAAGGCACAAAATACATTTTCAGTTGCACTTTTAAAAGAAAAAGAACAATTATGCAGTTTTGCATTGTTTATTATAGAACCAGAATTTAAATTAATAGGCTTCATTTTCATTTGTATTATTCCTTTATTTATTTCATTTATTTTTAGTTAAATTGCATTGTTTTGAATAGTTTATCAAGGAATTCTTTTGACAATGAAAAATAAAAGGAAAATAATACAGTATTTTCTAGTTTTTTTTCCCCAAAAAAAAAATTTGTCTACAGTCACATTTTGTAAAATAAATCATGAGAGAATCGTATTGTGAACCCAGTATCGTGATTCGAATCGTATCGGGAGTTGAGTGAATCGTTACATCCCTATTTATAACTAATTCTGTAGTGTGAAATGTTAGAGAACAATAGTTGCTGTAGTTACTGTAGAACCTCCTATAGTTGAAGTGTTGGAGCAGAACATTTTATATCAGTGATTATAGATCCAGTCTGATCAAATCTGATAATTGTTTTCACACTGATATCAGATCAATATCAATATTAAATCAGGACTCGTCTAGACATTAATGCTACATCTTTATGACATAAATGATTAAAAATGAGCAGTCAGAATAATCTGTCAGTACAACTAATGTCTACCTTTTAATTTAATTTTAATTTAACATTTTATTTCTTGTTTTTTTATTTATTAGTATTTTGTTTCCTCTCAGAAGTTAAAAACTAATATTTATCTGTCAGAAAAATCACAATTAGGTTTTGTGTCAGTTGTGCAGCCCTAATGAAATGGAAATCTTATTTGTTTAAACAAAATAAAGTATATCCTCCACTTAATGATAACAGTAGGTGTGATGTCAGTGCGTCTAAGAATGATCAATGAAACACAATATAGATTCTATCAATATATTAAACATGTATACACCTGTTTAGAATAGTGTGTGTGTGTGTACTTTACACACTAAGAACACTGTGTGTGTTAATGAGGTGGATGCTGACGAGGCGTGTGTGTTAATCCTGTTCATGTTGCTTTGTAGACACAGTCCTGAGTCACACACACACACACACACACACACACACACACACACACTAAAAACCTGTTACACAAACACCTTTTTAAAAATAAACTTGTTCATTAAAAGAGTGTGTGTGTGTGTGACGTCTCTGCGTTCCCTCAGGTCAGAGAGACGGAGACGTGGATGCCTCTGAACGGTTCTCAAACTGTGGCGCTCTCGGCTCATGTAGACGACCAGGAATCATCAGGAAACTCAAACGGATCCGACTTCGGCTTCACGGACGATTATGATGACACGCTTTACGACGACGAGGATGAGGATGTGTTCTCTGGTTCTGGAGATGAAGGTTAGTGAAGTCTTAACTCTGAGGGGGAGGAGTCACAGTGAAGGCTTAACTATGAGGGGGAGTGAGTAACGCGATGTTTGTTGTTTCTCAGATGACTCAGCATCTCCTGATGATGACGCATCACCTTCAGTTCAGGTTGGTCTGAGAATGGATACACTTCTTCTTCTTCTTCTTCTCACAGTGTGGTGCTTCTAGTCCTCCTGTCTTCATCCTCCTCTTCCTCTTCCTCAGCCTGGCGTCAGAGATAACAACCTCCCAGAGCAGCAGCGTCCGCTCCGTCCCACCTTGGACGAGCTGGAGATCATCAGCAACAGCAACGAGATCCCCTCCCTGAGTAAGGAGGGGGTGGACGAGCATCCGTCAAACGTTCTCATGTCTCACGCTAATGACGACAGCGTCTTCAACAAGACCGAGGTCCTGGCAGGTGAGTTCAGACCCAGACCTGGTCTCTGAGGACCACCTCAGTCAGAGCTTCTTATTCTTTTTCTTCTTCTGTTGCAGCGCTGATAGCGGGCGGCGCCGTGGGCCTCCTGTTGGCCGTCCTCCTCGTCCTGCTGCTTGTTTACCGCATGAAGAAGAAAGACGAGGGAAGCTACGAGGTCGGAAAGAAGCCCATCTACATCAAAGCCCCCACCACTGAGATCTATGCATAGGCCACGCCCCCGAGATAGACCACAGGACACACCATTTCCCCTACCTGACCAATCAGGGCCCACGTCCGGTCCGGTATAGTGCCTGGTCACCATTTACTGATGACATCACGACTGACTCCTCCCACATCAATGGTGCTCCTCCCACAGACTGTTGGACCAGCCCACTTCCGCTTATTTATTCGGGAAAGACTTTTTACTCCAATTGTTCAAACTTGGTGATTTTATTTTGAAAGAAACGGTGACATTAGCTAAACTTCCTGCTGAGTGTACTTCCTTCCTGTTGGTACCAGATGGCGCTGCGTGTGCGCGTGTATGTGCTCGGGTTCAGATCTTCCTCTGTGGTACGATCACACGCAGCTGAAGGTTGAGGGTTTGACGCCCGTCCTCCATCTATCACTTTATTTTGACGTTTGTTTTAAAATGTTAAGGAAACAGGCTGAGCTCAGCACACGTTGTTGGTTTGAATCCCATCATGTCAGTGTGTACTGTTGTTTTTTTTTTTAAACATTCTGATTTTTTTATTTTATCTTTAAAGCCTTTAAACTGAACGTGTTGCATTCAGGGGAAATGGGAAATCTGAACCTCTGCATGTTCTGTGTACTTTAATGGTTCGTCCAGTAGCTTTGTTGTCACGTTTGTCACTTTTTAAAAAATTCCTTTGGCGCCGTCTGTTTGACGCTCACATATTCGACTTTTACGAACGCACCGTGTAAAGTAAGCGTGAGAATGTTGCGTTCAAAGGCGTGACATGAGTGTCAGATAACGGCTGGGTTGGTACGTGATGATGAGAGTTTTCTACACTAAGTCTGAGGTTTCATGTGTATTTATGTGTACGACCATGGTTGGTGATGTCAGACCAGGTCAACGTCTGCTCACTTTGTTTTTGCTGCTTCACGTCACAAACATCGGCTCTGATTTATGATGAAATAAACTTATTTTTATGCACAATAACGTGTCTGTGTCCAGTTTGTTCACTGTGCCTGTCAGGCACCACCCAGGGATTAAAGTGATGGTCCCAACCTGCACCACTGTACACTAATAATGCACATTTATGTAAAGTGCTATATAAAATCCAATGCATTATTATGTATAAGCCCCGCCCACCAAACAAACAGGAGGCTCTGAATGACTAATCAAACTTTTATATCTTTCATATCTTTGGACATTTAACAAAGCTTTGTTCCATGAAGCTGGATTTACTCTCAGGATTAACTCTGTGCTGGTTAACCTCATACAGGTAAATCACCATGGTAACGAAACATATAGACCTATATGTGATGGACTGACCTGCATTAGTCAGTCATTCACGGTGTTTGGAATAACGGCGTTTGTTTTTCAGTAACGAGCTAATCTAACTAATGACTTTTTATGCCGTTACAACACCGTTATCGTTACTGAACGTTAAATGTGGAGTGAAGACTTTGTCCACATCTGTTGTAAACAACTATAATAAAACACCTCACAACGACACACACATCTAAAAAATATGAATTATTTGACATAAAGCAACTTTTTTTTTTAACAGTAACACAAATATTTACTTTCCTTGGTAATGAGTTACTTTTATTATTATAGAGTAATTTAGTTACTAACTCAGTTACTTTTTAGAACAAGTAGTGATTAACTATAACTAATTAGTTTATTAAAGTAACGTTCCCATCACTGGGACTCATTCATGTGTTCACATAGTGTTGGTGAGTCCTGTAGATATTATAAATGATGTAGCTGAGCTATGAACACTGAATGAGGAGGATACGTGTATGTGATGTCACTGTTTATTTTCCAATTAATATTGATTCATCTCATTAACATTATCACTCATCATTCCTTGCTTCCTGCAGCAACAGTGTTGGTTTTTGGTCTAAGTTATGGATTTTAACTCTTTCCTGATACCACAGCACACACTGTGACATCCTCCCTTGTATCAGATCAATACCTGTACTTTGATTGATCAGCCTGTGTCTATAAAACATCAACAAACTGAAGGAAATACATCAGCTTTTTTTCATAATGAAGATGTCTCGTGTTAAAAAGGAACATCACTGATGATACATCCCATAATTTACATTCTTTCATACCTGAGACACAGCTCCGCCCACTCTCACATGGTAAACCTTATGTTGACTACCATCTCTAGGCACAAAGGGTGATTTATCATCACGTCCTGTGTTTAATCACTCATTTATTGTGGACTAATAATTTATTTATATGAATTAAGACAATACATATTCATCAACATGTCAGCAGAGCAACAATGTAAATATGCTGGAGTTAGCACAATGGCTAATGTTCATCTGTTGTCCTAAGGCAGGTTAGTACAGTAGACATTCAACAAGACATGATACATAGAATACATAAATCACATGACATTACACATTACAGTAGACCATAGACAAGTTAATATAGATTAAGACTTTGAAGTCTAAGGATAAAAAGTGAATAATCTAACAGTGAGTGTATGTCTGGTTAGTTTTCAACCATTGTTTCAGTGTAGTTTTAAATGTTGAATATGTAGAACCTGTTCTATGTCTGTGTCTCTGATAGAACCACCATTTGGTCACATTTAGTCCTCTACCTTTGTACGTTGTTGTCCTTTCTGGTCAATGCTCTGGTGTTTACTGCACTGATATTTTTATAAGGTCTGTAATCAAATGTAATCAAATGTAATCCTGCTAACAGACAAATAAATACAGGTGAAAATAACTGACAGACAGAGGAACTACTGCCCCCTGCTGGACGTTTGTCACACAATAAATACATGACATTTGAGAACATTTAAATAATCATGTAGAACAAGTCCTAAATGTCTCTCTCTCTCACTCACACACACACACACACACACACACACACACACACACACACACACACACACACACACACACACACACACACACACACACACACACACACACACACATTTATTTGCTCCATTTTCAGGCGATATTTTGGTCAGTTCTGATTTGAATACTGCTTTGTGACGACAATGAAGTGTGTGTGTGTGTGTGTCCTTTAAAAACGTGTGTTATATCGTATGTATGTGTGTGTGGTTGTTATGTAATTGTTTTTTTTTCATAAATCTTCCTTAAACTCGTATCTTATCGTACAGTTACCGTCATTAACCGATAATAAACCGTTAACCGCGGTGTTTTCGTCAAGTTTTTACCGTTTTTAATTTATTTTCCCGCCGTACACAAACAAGTCGAGCCCCTGACGTCACCCGGGGCCAATGACGTCAGCAGCGCTGCGTCGTTGCAGAGTCACTGCGGAGCTTCGACTGTAAACAAGCGGAGCGACGTCGGTAGTTGGAGCTTTAAACTACACGCACGTACACACGGCTGCTCGTTTACAACGAACACGAGCCTCCACGTGCGTGTCAGCGGCGACACCAACCGTAGTTTGTTGACATCGGAGCTAATGTTAGCATATTTAGCTTAGCATTTAGCTTGGTGTTTGTCCCCTTTGAACCTGCTGCTAGCCTCGCTAAGCTAACGTAGCTGTCCGCTGTTCGGCTCTCTGGATCGGCCACAGTGCGGAGGACCACCGTTGTGTTCCCGGAGGCGCTTCCTCTTCTCAGCGGAACCGTGAGCTCTTATTTCATTAATTTATGACAAGTTAACGATGTCAACAAAGCTTTAGAGACAGTTAGCTTAGCAGCTAGCTTACCTTTGACCTTTGACATCAACGTAAATCACAGCTTTTCAGCTTTGTTTCACTCTTTCCCAAAAAGAACTAAATATGATCAACAACTGCCATTATTTACTGAAGCCTATTAAGATAACATTATTATATGATGGATGTGTTTAAATAAATGTAATATGTAGGTTAAAAAAAGCAAACCACACACTTCATCATGAAAGTTATTATGTTAAATATTATTTTATAAAAAGTATTGCATTTCTCGGGCCTTTGTTTTATTGTGATCATGGAAAACAGACATCAAAAAACAGAATTCATAGTCTGAAAGGTAAAAACAATGTGAGCTTTATTTAAAATCAGACCCAAACATCACAGAAACATGCACGTTTTCAGACAATTTTACACACTTTATCACAGAAAACATGTGACTGGAATTATAGATGAGTTTGACATGTGTTAAGGATCATCTAGTGATCGTGTTATCCTGTGACTGAAGCTTCATCTGAAAGTGTGTTTAAATGCTGTTTGATTGCACTGGGAACCAGGAAAGATCCAGATGGTTTATTTTGACCTCTGAGGTAGGGGTGTACGATTAGTCAAATTATAACGTGGATGGCTGTTCATCATAGGAATGGGATCCACACAAGGTTCCTGCTGCTTAACAGAAGGTTTTCCTTGCCGCCATGATGAATTCATGTTGGGTGTGGGATACATATGTATGTGTATATACGTATATATGCATATGTGTGTATCCATAAAATGAAGAGTCCGTCCTTAAGACTGCTCTACTGTAAAGTGCCTTGAGATACCATTGGTTATGATTTGGCGCTATACAAATAAAGATTGATTGATTGATTATAATCGTGATCACGATGTTGGTTGCCATGATTAAGTAAACCTGATCATCATAAATATTTACATTTCTAATGCAGACTCTGCACTCTGTAATAGTGGATTCATTTAGTACGACTTTGATAGGTTTTAATTTCTTGTGTACATTTTTACAATTAGAATTCTTATTTAAAGCTTAATTTTGCACTGTAAACTGTACACCTGTTGTTTGTTTTAAAGTAGTGTCAGCGCTGTACACTAACTTTTTCATTTGGTCACATTCTTTTTATTTTTTTCAAGTCATGCATGCTGATGAATAGTTGAATGATATTTGCAAAATGTTTTAATGTTTTAGTGTCAATATGAATTTTTCAAGCAGTGGCTAAAATAACAGTCATTTATTTTATATCATTTTAAAAGACGTAACAATTTGTTTTTAAATAACATTAAATCATAACAACAGGTTTCATTTATTCTGATAGTGGGGTCTCCTAACCCTCTTCCCCTGGTCAGGGGTCTGTAACCTTTACTCTACAAGGAACCATTGAACCTCATCTCACCTGGATTAAAGTCCTCCTGGAGCCATAAATACCTTCTCTATGAAGACAATACAGTGTATTATATTATATACAGTTATGGTGTGCTACTCACTGATTAGTCCTGGAGCAGTATTTCTCAGTGAACCCACATGTCTGTTTCTGTCTCTTAGCTGGGGGGCTGGTCACAGCGTCCTCCTCCCAACATGGAGGCAGGAGGAAAGGACAGTGAGGAGGAGACGCTGCAGACGGCGTTTAAGAAGCTCAGGGTGGACGCTGAGAGGTACCCAGCTCTAACATGATGGATGTTTATTGATCACATGACCCCTATGATTCTTGGTTCTGATGGTTTTTCTTCTTATTGACCGTGTGTGTGTGTGTGTGTGTGCGCGTGCGTGTGCGTGTGCGTTACAGAGCTGTGAGTGTGTGTGAAGGCTCCAGAGGAACGTCTCGTGTGTGTTTGGAGAACAACGGAACAAAACCCAAACTCAGCTGCACTAAAGACACGTGGCACGGGTTAGTGTTTGAATAAAGTTAATTCAACAGTCCAACACTTAGCATTAGCATGTTAGCATTAATTAGTATGTTAGCATTAGTTATTATGGTAGCATTGAGTAGAATGTTAGCATTCAATCAGAATCAGAAATACTTCAATAATACCATTATTTTTGTTGCAGCTCCAGATATACAAACAATATATATTATACAAGCCACATCGATTAAAAACAATATAAATATAAATCTATGTATATAAAATGTCAACTGTATAGTTTCATTATGTGCAGAAAGTGCAAAAAGAGTAAAATTACGTGTTTGAGTCAGGTTACAGAAGGGGGTGTTAGCATTAATTAGCATGTTAGCATTAGTTAGCATTAATTAGCATGATGATGTAGTGCTGCTTCATGTAAACACTGATGATGTGATGTCATCTTGTGACTTATTGTCTGCAGCTGTACAAGGAAGTCATCCCGAGGCGTGTGCAGGAGTCAGCGGCGCCGTAGGTCCAAGTCTCCCATCCTGCACCCGCCCAGGTTCACCTACTGCAGCTCCAGCTCTGCGTTGTCGCCCTCTGGTGGTCGTCTGAAGCCGGCAGACATCGCTCTGCCCGTGGAGGGAAAAGAGGTGTTGTCTTTAGTGACGGAGACGCCGTCGTCCTTGGATGCCGTGGGTAATGCTAATCCTCTGTTCGGCTCCTGCATTGGCAAAGATAAAGACTCCTCCGACCTCAGTGACTTTGCAACGCTGTCAGACTCCTCCCATGTGGCGGAGGCCCGTCCCGACCTGAGCAGTGTGGAGGTGTACTCCTTCACCGGGCTGCGCCGCGTGGTGTCAGAGTGCGAACGCAGTCGAGAAGCTTCCAGAACACTGAGCGGCGGCGTGTCTGCGGCTGGCGGCGCCGCTCGTTCCTGCTCAGAACAGGCCCGAGGGTTCGTAGACGACGTGACCATAGAGGACCTGTCAGGGTACATGGAGTATTACCTCTATATTCCCAAGAAGATGTCCCACATGGCCGAGATGATGTACACCTAACACACACACACACACGGGGGGTGGTGGCTAAGGCCTGTGAAGGACTAATGTGTGCTCATGCTTTTGTGCTCTGGCTTTGACTGAATAAAGATGAAGATACGGTGTGTTTGTCTCTTTTCAGGAACAAGAGTTTAAAGTTTTACTTTGATCAGAATAAATCCATCACATTCCATCATAAAAATATCTGTGATTCAGTGACATTTGGGCTTTCTGTTGGAGTTCACCTGCTGCAGTTCTTGGCCTTCAAAATAAAAGCTTTAGTAACTAAAGCTTTTGAACTAAACTAAATTTTAGTTCAAACTTTAATGTACTTTTATCAAACCAATGACAGATTTTGAAGGTTTTGTGTTTGTTGTTCATTAATCTGAGAAGGAAAAGCAGAACTTTGTTCTGTGGAGGAAAAAAAAACAATGTTAATATTATTTTTATCTGTACAAACCACGAAACTATAGTGATTGCTCCTCACATTTTCAATTATTTTGTTTTGAAGGAGATTTATTTTGCCTTTTCTTGCTAAATTCACAATTCTACAGTTTCATTGATCAGGTGCTTTTATCCACCTCCATCAGTTAACAGCCCACAGTGATGGACCTGGTGGGATTAGAACCAACAACCCTCTGATTACAAACCTGCTTCATTAACCGTTAAATCACAACTGTAATGTACAACTTGGTTTTTTATACAAATGTTTAGTTTTTTAAAGTGTTGTGAAAATTTGAATCCATGTGGTTTTATGAAATTAATTTAGTTGTTCTTAAACAAGAACAAAATTAATAATTTTTTTTAACTTGTGTTTACCTTTATTTATATATATATTTATTTATATATATGTATATATTTGTGGTTTTTACTCATTTATTTTTTGCCTGTCAGTCAATGACGTCACTGGGGCAATGTGTGGATTCCGACCAATGACGCAGCGCCAACTGGACGCTGTACCTTCTCTTCTGACCAATCAGAAGACTGATCGTGGAGGAGCACGCCTTGCCTTAATGCTTTCGTCCAATAGGAAAGCATGTGTGTGATGACGTGTACCGGTCCGCCGGTAAAGGCGCGTCAGTCTGCTGTAGCCGTGAATGAGCTAACAGCGGTTACCGGCTGGACTCTGCGGCTCTGAGAGCACTGACAGTGGCAGACATGTGGAGTGTGAGCGGCCTGTCGGTGGTGCTGGTGCTCGGTCTGGTCCCCGGGCCCTGCGCGGGTCTGAAGGCCGGCGAGTGTGAAGGTAAGACCGGCGCTACCTGCGAGCCGCTCCGCTGTTTGGGGTGAACTGGTAACCCCGTTACCTGGTGACTGACCCCACGTTTCCTCAGCAAATGCTGCTTATTTTAAATGCATTTCTTTTCCTTAGTCACTTGTATTGTATAGTACGGTTTAAATGACTAATTATTAACATAAACCGGTGTTTTTAGACACTGTCGCTTGTATTGACGACCATTAGCTTGTAACAAACACGTTCACACACTGAACTCCACAAAGATGTTTTAAAAAAAAGACGTGTTCAGTGTTTTTTAAGCGGCAGGACCATCTTTAAAACAGAAATCAATGAGTTTTCAGAAATGTCACCAAGTAACCGGGAAACCAGCTGAAGTGTAACACCTGTCCAACATCAGAAAACCAAGTATTAACCCTTTGGTGCTGACTGAATGACGTCACTGCTGTTGTGCTCAAACTGGTGTCAGTGTTAACTGATGACTAAACTCTGAGCACAACCAGCTGACACCAGCAGCATCACCGTGAGTTACTAACTAGTCACTACTCAAGACACCAGTTGGTCTTTGACGTTTAATTCCTGATGACCATCATCGGTCACACCACAGGTGTCAAACTCAAGGCCCGAGGGCCAAATGTGGCCCTTTATAACCTCCAATGTGGCCTGTAGGTGAAGGTAAAGAGAAAACAATAATTAATTATTGTGTAAATACAAATTAATAGTCGTAGATGAGTCAGCCTCTCCAAAATCACACATTTAATAAAACAATACTTATAGCACTTACAGTTTTCACAGCTCATATCACATGATGGAGTCATTTTAATCACAATTTAATGAAAGAACAAAAGAAAAAAACTGAAATGAAAAAAATCCTCCAATTTCTTAAAAAAATGCTCCAAATTACACACATTGGTTGGAAAATTAAAGTTAATTTCCTGCAGTGACTGATATCTGTCACTACTTGGATATTGTCATAGCTTTACATATTTTACATATCATGTAGAAGTGGAAACACATTAACATTAAAGTCTGTTTTACTTGATCGATAGTTTTTATTGTCTTTGATAGTTTTTTATTGTAGCAGCTTGGAATACTGTTACAACACATAAAAAAAAAACCCAATAAAATGTTAATAAATTAAAAGCTCATACTGTAAATATCTACATTCAGTGTAAATGCTACTGGTCCTTATTTTGGCCCCTGAACTAAACAGAGTTTGACACCCCTGGGTGACACAAGCATGACTTTAGGAACAGAACTTTTACAACTGTTAAAAAGCTTATTTTTTATGTCATTATGTAGTTTTGTAGATTTTCAGTGTGTGTGTGTGTGTCAGTGTGTGTGACCTTCCTCAGTAAGTTCTACCAGACTCTGAAGGACAATAAGGTGAACTTTAACAACGTTGACATAGAGAGAGAAATCCTGAAGAGCTGCAGAGACACCAGAGGCAAAGAAAACCGCTTTGTGAGTACCAGGAGCTTTAATCTGAAAAACCACACTTTCCTATCAAAATAATGTCTACTGTCACTTTTTTAGTTTTTACACGTGATGCTAGTATTTCAACATAGGGCTACTACGTAAGGCTGGGCAATATATTGTGATTCGATATATATATTTATTTTTTGCGATATAGATACCTTGCAATATTTTTGCTGCTTTCATTACTTCTCAGAAACAGCATGAAAAGCTCAGTTTGATTGATTTTATTTATTTTTTTTTAAACCAGACCCTCCCCTAAAAATCCACACTACACAACTCACTCACACGTGCTGTCGTATAACGGAGAAAAAGACTAAAGTGGCTCATATTGTGAAGCTGTTTGTTAGTAAATATGTATGTGTGGCATTTTTCATCAGCAAATTTAACCCAGAATAGTTTTTCTGGTCAGACATTTTGAGAAAAAAATATTGATACCAGTTTCTGTGCCTATCGCCCAGCCCTACTACTACGGCCTCATTTCCTGTGTATTTATGAGAATAAAAAGACACAAATAAGGCTGTGTGTAGTTAAAACATTACACACTGTAGTTTATCACAAACATGTTCATAACAGATGTTTTTAAATTGGAAATAAGATAAAAATACGTCCAAGTCAATGTTTGTCATCCAGCGTTTGTGTGTAATGGTGTAACTGTTGTGCTTCAGTGTTACTACATCGGAGCGACTAGCGACGCTGCCACTAAGATGATCAACGAGGTTTCCAAACCTCTGAGTTTCCACGTTCCTGTGGAAAAGATCTGTGAGAAGCTGAAGAGGAAAGACTCTCAGATCTGTGAGCTCAGATACGGTGAGTCGCAATGCAGCTAGCATTAGGCGAGCAGCGAGTTAGCGTTAAATCAGTGTAGCACTACATCCAATTACTGACTGATTACAGATGAAACTGTTAAAATACTAACATTATAAATGGGGATGTCAATCTTCCAACAACTCAAACCAATTCACAATCAATACTCTTAGTAATGCTAATAAAAAGTGATTATGTTCAATAAAAAGCTGCCTTCCATGGTTCAGTGCAGTGATTCTAAAATAAGAAACACTTTGGACAAAGAGGGAACTCTTATTTATGTAACATTTCCTTTTCATTTAATAGTTGTTTTCAAGTTTCAGTGGCTACAAAGCTCAATGATCCAGTAACATCATAAAACAATGTTAAACTGTTCAATTTCTGTTCAAAAATAAAATAAGAACATTTTAAATTAAATATGACATTTAAGTACCCACAGTGTTTGCCAGCAGATTTAAATAAGTACACCACAATTTTGAGACTACAAAAGTAATCAGAGTAGTGACTTTGGCTCAGTTATTGTACCATGAATATAAAGGCTTGATTGTAAACGCTACAGGAGCAGATCTTTGAAATGAAACGGGTGTTGGATATCGTTCAGTCTGTGCAGCAGACGTTCACCTTCTTTTAGCTCCAGGTGACGGAGCGCAAAACGTTAAAACCTGGGTTCAGACATTTGAAGAACTACACCTGTCATGTTTAGCTCCTTATTACTGGAAACTGAAAATGTAGAATCTAAAGTGCACCAAACATTTGCCATCGGTGAAGATGAAGCCCCCCCAACATTTTAAATAGATTCAGAATCTTAATAAGAATCACGTTTTGGGCGTGAATCGACGTATTTATTTCCAGCACCCTTACTCAAATTTTAGGGATGCACTGATTATTCAGCCACCGGATATATTCGGCCGAATATTGTAAAAAAAAAAAAGCAACATTCGACCTTTAGTTTAGTGAGTTAAAATCAAGGCCAAATAGTAGCATGTGACGCAATCAAACAACACGCAGTGATTTAGAGTCAGAAAAGTGTGTGCATTGCTGCAGAATCAGCAGCTCCTCCTCCTTTCCACACACAAACACATCCAGATTCTCTCCTTAACGCTCATCGTCACCACGTAAAAGTTGGAAACCGTCCAATTCTACAACAGAGTCCGTTGTTATCGCTGTGAGCCATTAATACGTAAACATCTCCATTGTTTCCTCCTTACACTACACCAGGTCTCTCTACATAGACTGGTGTAGCATTAGCATGGAGTGCTAACAGCTGATGTGTGTAAACAATGGGTCCGTGGCTCCAAGCAGTGACTCAATACGATCAGCAGCAGAAAAAGTAGTGCAGTTTGTATTTACATATATGGTAATAAAGTATAATATATATTCTATATTAAACAGCAGTGTTTGTTTTAGCTGTTAGATAGTTGGAGAGGGAGGAGCTAACATTCTAGGAGGCGTGTTAGGTGACGTCACCTGACAACGTGGGTAAAATCCAACTGTCCTGTTTAAAGCTGACTTTTTATAAAATATGTAACAAGAGAGGAAACATAACTTTTTACACTTTGTTCCTCTGAATGAGACTAAATGATGTTTATCACTGTAGATAAACCATTAGAATGTTATTTATTATCATACCTCACCTTTAATACACTTTAGTTATTTATTAAATGCATGTTTAGTTTTATTTGAAGAACTAATATAAATGATCAACTTTGTTGTGCTTTTTATGAAAAGCAAAAACTACTGGAATATTTAAAAAATGTTAGAATATTTAATAAACATTTACTTTCGTTAAAAAACATGTCTAACAATGTATTCTAGCCTATTTATGCACTATTAAAAAAATAAATAAAATAAAATAGTGAAAAACGTAACATCAGTTTTCGGCCAAGCGTTTGTATTTTATTCAGCTTCAGTCACAAATTTTCATTTCGGTGCATCCATAATAAATGTTAAAGCGTGTGAAATGCAGAGTTTTCTTGATCCAACTATTCCCAGCTCATTAATAAACAGATTGTAATAAATGTGATGAAGCTCTCTAATCATTAGAAACTCACTAACTTCTATAACTCAGAAGTAATGAAGTAGATTGGTTAGTCCCTTTACTGTGTGTGTGTGTGTAGACCAGCAGCTGGACCTGTCCTCTGTGGACCTGAAGAAGCTGAAGGTGAAGGATCTGAGGAAGATCTTGGAGGATTGGGGTGAATCGTGTAAAGGCTGCGCTGAGAAGTCTGACTTCATCAGGAAGATCTCTGAGCTCATGCCTAAGTTTGCTCCGGCCGCCGCCACTAGGACTGATCTGTGACCTCAGCCACTCCCACCACACACAGTGTGTACTGTGTGTGTGACACAGTGAGGATCCTTTGACGGACACAGTGTAACGACCAGGATCCTTTGGGCCGTGGGCAGCAGGACTCGTTCTAAAGGATCTACGCTAACGTGTTCCACGCTGGTCCACGGCGTTCTCTCTGGGACTCCAACCCAGAACTTTCTGTCGTGGTTCTTGTTTTATTTAATAAAACTCTTTATTCTCCCAGGTTTGTATTCTCTACAAAGGTTTTCTAATAAACAGAATAAAACCATTTAAAGGTGTCGTTGTCCATCTTTATTGTAGTTCCTTTAAACAAATGAACTACATCAACACATCACTGAATAACAAAAGTAAAACCACATTAATTATCAGTAATAAATTAAATAGAAAAGTATTTAAACTGTTTCATGGTTGATTATTGAACTGTGGAAATAAAATCATTAATATTAGTAAATGACTCAAAGGCTTTTCTAAGAAAACGCGGTACAGATTTTGACTGTTTTTACCTTCATCCTGATTGGTCGTTGGAGCGGAGGTTTACGTCCTGCGTCGTGACGTCACCGCATCGGTGGAAAGGCGCTCAGTCTTTGTCCAAGATGGCGGAGTGCGAGCGGAGCGTCCGCGGCTGAGATGTTTGTGACCGACATCCTGCGCTCCTCCACCCGCCTGTGTGACCTCTGCTCGGCCGGGGGAAAGCGGCCTCCAACCCACGCTGCTCTCAGCCGTTAACCCGCCACAACCGCCCTGAAGCCCCGCAAGATGAAACGGCAGGCCGCCCGGGACTGCACCCCTCCGAGGGCCGCCTCCAAACGGCTCCGGGACCGAGAACCAACGGCCCCTCCGCCGCTGGCGCTGCTGCTGGCGGATAGCCGCGGGTTCCCCCGCAGGAGCCGCAGCAGGGATCGGAACCAGCTCAGCCTGCTGGGCCGGGCCCCCGGAAGGACCACCACCGGAGCCGAGACGTCCACAGCCCGCCTGGAGTACAAGACCCTGCTGATCAGCAACCTGGGCTCACAGGTATTATAAATATATGAATATTAGTAACAATGCATTAATATTAGTAATACTACATTACAACCTGGGCTCACAGTTATTAATACTAGTTCTATTACTAGTACAGTGTCTGTCTGATGTATGTATTCATATAGTGGGAGGAGCTTAAGTAGAGTTGTCTATTATGTTTAAATGAGTATATGTTTGAAGGTTGTATGTACATAGAGGTGTACATACTGTACTCTGTCGTGTTATTAAGGGTTTATTTGTGGGTGTAAAATAAAGAGTGTGTGTGATTTATCTGGTTTAATTCCATGAGACATGAATATGATAAATGATAAAGTTTGTACCAATGCGTCGGTTTAGGTAGAATCTGATAAAAGACAAATTTGTACAAATAAAACTATTTATTTAGCATTTTGGAATGAATAATTTTATTTTTCAAAAAACATGATTATGATATACATTGCAATAAATAAGTTAACCTAATGTAACTTTACAATAATAAGCTTTTGTATTCTATATATATGATCATGACAATCATATTTTGTTTTATCATTGGTCGATTTTTTTGTCGGTGGTTGACTAATGTGATGATTTAAACATTTTTAAAAATCAGTTCAGTAATCTCTGTGCATGGCTAATCCAGCACGAGTACATCTCAGTACGTAGCAGTCACGTACACACCCACACTCACGGCATCAGCCGTGTGTTAGTGTCGGTGTACTTTTAGCAGTTCAAAAATGTTTTTAATATTGACCTTTTTTAAACCCAAACAAACTGCGACACAGTGACGTCATGAACTTGGATTAACGTTTGGCCACACAAAATGACTCCAAAATAATGGATGCACACACTTGTGGTATTTAGAAGCCGTTGACAGTTTCTGGTCGAACTCATACCGTGTCAGGGAGATATTCGCTCCACGCACACGCACGCACACCTTTGCTGCTTTATAGATAGATAGATAGATGGACGCCATAAAAAGGGTTTTAGTCAATAGCTTAGCTTTTAAATAACCTCGAGCTTTTATTTTGACAGCTAAACTACTATTTTTAGGGCCAAGAAATCCAATGATATCAACATAAATAAGCTATATTCAACCACAAATGTGTTACACTGAAATTTTTTCCATTTTATTGAATGTTTTACAAGTGATCAGATATTAACATTCTATAAAGTTAGGGTAGCACTTTATAATATAGCTCGTTGTATAACGGGGAACTCCCGATGTATTACACTTCAAACTTAGTGTCACTTCCCAGAACATATGAACTTATCTTTATTAATTAAATACAGCACACTAAGTTTAATATGTTATACACCGGGAGTTCCCCTGTAAGACACGGGCTGTATTATATTATATATATATTATAAAGTGCTACCAAAGTTTGTGTCTATTAACCTTGATGCTCATCTTTATCATTCTAGAAAACGATGTAGTTTTACTGTCGTCTCATCATTTTTCTGTTATTTGATTGGATGATCAGAAACCCAGCTGACTTCCTGGAAAGTGTCACTACTTTAGTTACTCACTAGTTACAATCTGTACCGTTGACCAGGAGGTGTGGCTGCTTTGATGTCCCACAGGTGTCAGATGAAGACGTGGAGGACGCACTGTTCCACGATTTTAAGAAGTTTGGAGACGTGAGCGTGAAGCTATCGCACACACCAGAGCTTGGACGCATTGCATACGTTAACTTCCGACACCCGGAGGATGCCAAAGAGGCGCGGCACGCCAAGTCCTCCCGGCTGGTTCTGGGGGAACGCCAGCTGAAGATCGAGCCCATGTATGTGAGGAGGCGGAGCGTCACCCCACCCGACGTCGGGTACCTCCCCCTGCACGCGCCATACCCGTACCGCCAGCGCTCCCTGTCCCCGCCCGGACCGGCCACCAGCAGCATCCGTGAGCTGAGGGCGCGGCACTACGCCCTGGAGAAGCTGGGCCTGAGCCGCGAGCGTGAGCGGCTCCTGGACTACTACGGTATGCTGGACGAGCGTGGCCGTCTCTATGGGTTCCCGCCCGTCCCCGTGGTGGAGGACCTGAAACCGGAGGACGACCAGCGGGCCACCAGCAACCTGTTTATTGGGAATCTGGACGGGAACGTGACGGAAGGCGAGCTGAGGCGTGGCTTTGACAAGTACGGCGTCATTGAAGACGTGGTTATCAAGCGGCCGGCGCGGGGTCAGGGCGGGGCCTACGCCTTCGTAAAATTTCAAAACCTGGACATGGCCCACCGGGCCAAGGTGGCCATGCAGGGGCGGCCCATCGGCGGAAACCCCATCAAGATCGGCTATGGAAAGGCCAACCCCACCACCCGGCTGTGGGTGGGCGGCCTCGGGCCAGGAAACTCCCTGGCCGCCCTGGCCAGGGAGTTTGACCGCTTCGGGAGCATCCGGAACATCGATTATGTGAAGGGTGACAGCTTTGCCTACATCCAGTATGACAGCCTGGATGCCGCCCAGGCCGCCTGCACACAGATGAGGGGCTTTCCATTGGGGGGTCCGGACCGTCGCCTGCGTGTGGACTTTGCTAAAGTAGAGGAGAGTCCCTCTCGCCCTTTTCCACCCACCTTCCCTCCGTCACTCACCCTACCCTCACACTACGATTCTCTGGGCGATGCCTTGTGCCACCACCGCAGCCTGGAGCGGGAGCTCAGGGTGGCCCGGGACCGCTCCTCGCCGCCCACCCACAGCCTGGTTCCACAGAGAGAACATTCCCTCCTGGAGAAAGAGTACCCGGCGAGCCCAAACCGTGGTCCAGAAAGAAGGGTAGGCGGTGTGGAGGCATTTGGACGCCGCGGAGCGAGGAGCCGCAGTCGGAGCAGGGAGCGCTGGCTAAAGGAGCGGGAGGAGAGGCGAGCAAGGAGGCGGAGCCTATCCACTGACCGACATGTGGGGGAGAACCAGAAGGAGCGAGGCAGGTCTTGGGTTCGCGGTGTAGGAGGAGCGACCTCGCCCGACGCCAGCCCGGACCGTGCAAGAGTCCGAGCCCCCGACTCGACCACGGAGCCACCCGACCACTCCCCAGACAGCGACGCACATGGGCGGCGCCCCAACGAAGACGACGGCAAGTATGGAAAGAGGTCGTCTGACGTCAGCATCCACCGCTGCACCGAGGTGGCCCCAGCAAGCAGCCCCGCCCTCCACACGGACAAACGCCCCTCCCTCTTGCCTACCTCGCTCTCTGAGTTCGCCCAGGCAACGCTCACCAAGTCGTGGCACGGCTTCTTTGCCCTGAAGAACAGCAGCTTCCCCACAGACCTGTACCTGCTGGAGGGCGGCTTCGCCTTCTTTGGCGCCGTGATGCGTGACACGCTGAAGCAGCAGAGCCAGAACCGGCCCGGCCAGCTGAAGATCGCCCAGCGGCTACGCATGGACCAGACGCGCCTGGACGAGGTGGCGCGCCGCATCAAGCTCGGCCGCCCCGATGGCTTCGCCATCCTCCTTGCCCTGCAGAGCGCCAACGACCGCCCACCATCGGGCGGCGAGTCGGGCCTGCAGGTGCGTCTGCTCCGACACCTCATTACGTACCTGCGCAACAAGGAGGCGGCCGGCGTGGTAAGCCTGCCCGGCGCCAAGGAGGGCGGGCCGGGCGCCATGCTGTACGCCTTCCCCCCCGGTGAGTTCTCCCAGCAGTACCTGCAGAACGCCAAGAGGACCGTGGGTCACCTGGACCAGGAGCACATGGTGGTCGTCATCGTCAGCGACACCAACTGATCTGAGCGCCAACGCACACGCAACAACACACGGATGCTATGATTTTATTACGGCCTTCACACACACACACACTACAACATACACACTAATACACACACACACTACAACACAAACACTAATACACACACACACACACACTAATTTACACACACACACGCACTGCAACACAAACGCACTAATACACAAACACATGCACGACTACAAACAAACGCACACTATAACACACACTCCATTACCTACAACACACTGTTTTACACAACGCAGACACTCAGGGAATATCACACACGACAATACTACATAACAAAAAACTACACACACACATACACTCTGGATCAGAACAAATATACACATCATTACACACTCCTACACACACACACACACGGTTTAATGTAAACAAATGTTTTTGGATGTTAAATGTCACCAGACAACACAGTCACCAATTTAACCCCAACACCTGTAACGAGCAGAGAAGGGGCGGGACATGTCATCAGCCCAGCTAATTACATGTCATCTACAGTAACATTTTATTTTGAAGGAGTAGAACCCCATAAATTTACATTTTTAACGTCACACAAACGCAGCATGCAAGGAAAACTGGAGTTTCTGAGCTGCCCCTGAATGCATATGAACTGAATTAACAACAATTTTTAAACATAAATGTAAAAAACTACATAAACGGTGAAAATATTCCAGAACAACTGAAGTTTAAAGCTTTAATTAACTTGTTTTTAATCATTGTTTTTTTGTAGATTTTATGAAGAGGAAAAAGTCATTTCTTTCATTTTGAAGGAGTACCCACATCTAATCTAGATTTTAACCTTTTACCTTTTTCTCCTGAACACAACACGTTACGTACTGAGCAACTAATGAGTAACAATACAAACAAACATTTGAAAATATGAGTAAAAACTGTTCCTGTGGGAGTTTTTAATCGTTTGAGTGATTGAATTTGATCTAAATGCTGACTCTGTGTGTGTGTGTGTGTGTGTGTGTGTGTGTGTGTGTTGTTCTTAGGGTTCTTAATCATTCCAGCATATCTTGCTTTTTTATTTTGAAGGTGTTGCATGCAGAGCCAAGCTTTTATTTTGAAATGTGAGGTTTTTTTTTCTATTGTTGACATTTGATGAACAATGGCCGTCCATGACCTTTGACTGATTTTCCCTTCTGTCTCAATAAAAAATAAAAAAGCTGGGTTTAAAAAAAAAAATGTTCTAAAATAATCTTTTCATGTTTTTTTATTTTTTGAAACCTTTCATTTGTTTCTATTCTGTAGTTTAACATTTTTTGTTGATTAGGACAGAAAATATTAACATAAATCTTATCCGCCAGGGGGCGCCGCCCCCTATTTTAGAATAATTTTCTTCCAGAAGATGTGATTTATTCTGAAAGTTAGTAAATATATTCCTGATTGGATAGAAAAGTTGTAAACAGGAGTGGGAGGAGCTTCACATGTACGTCACCACACCTACACAGTAGTACTATCAAAATCAATCAGTGACGTCAAACCGTTTTATTACATGAATGGAGATGAACCATAACTAATAACTTATTCATTTATAATGAACAAGAACAACCCGTTACATATGAATAAAAATACAAAATGTAAAAAGAATAAATCTGAGAATACACTTTTTGACTGTAAACATTGTGACGTATTTTGTTGGGCGGGGCTTAGCCTGGAGGCAAACTTACAATTGTTTTCGTTTTTTGTGAGCACGAGTGTCTGCTGGAATCCTATAAAACTTTAATTTACGTCAACTAACGTCATTCCTCCTGTTCTGGCACTCAAACACAACATTATAAAGCTGTAACTTTAAGCTCGTACAAGATGAGCCAGACGGACGCGCGGTGCATGCTGGGTAGGTTTCTGTCAAACTTTGCTCCAGACTTGCTCTGACGTCACGGGCACGGAAAGCACGTGAGACCCCAACTTTTTTTTTTTTTTTTTTTTTTTTTTTAAAGACATTCATACAAAACACAATAAACAAGTGCCAGGGGGTTCACATACAATCAAATATTTTAAAAATTGTACAGATGTAAATAGTTTTCTGAGCCTTTTTATTTTTGGATTTCTTTATGAGATTTATGTAATTTATTATGTCACAATTAAAATGAATAAATGTTGGTTTTTGACTGGTGTACTTACACTTATGGATGTAGTATTTTGCCAAAATAATCATGAGGTTTATTAAAACAAAAGCATTTTCTTTAGAGTAGTTTCTAAAAAAACACAAGACAATATCCTCCCATTTCAATGAAAAGTCTTTGTAAAGATGGACAATGATAAACTGACTGAAGTCTTTGAGTGTGAGCAGAAGAGGTGTTGCACTGATACGTGAGACCAGCCGGGATCCGTGCATGACGTCAGCGGAGAACTGACAGATGATTGGATCAGAGTTCAGGGACAAAAATATATGAAACGCCCAATTTCACTCCGGCACATCTCTGTATTACCATCATGTAGAGTTTAGAACTATGAGTCATCACATTTCATGGTACACACAACAATGACAACAAAAAAGAAAAATAAACGGAAGTGGACTTAAATAAATACATAATCCTGCAGCAAGTAAAACAAAATAAAATATAAATGATCATTATTGCACTGTGTTGCTGGTGAGAAACGTTTGGTTTCAGCTTGTGAATTTATAAAAGAAACATTCTATTTATCTACACATCTATCTATCATATACGGTTCTAATTATTATTATTATAGAAATACAAAGTTCCTCAAAGTAGTCCCATGATTTTGTATATTTCCCAAATATCACAGCACACCTTCTCCATTCATGTCATAATGTAATGTTGTTCAACATCTGTTGATCTTTCTGACCAGTTTTCACGTGCATTTCAGGATGTACTGTTGGAAGAATAATAAAGCCTCACTCTGTAGTTTATATTCTA